>NC_056729.1:273480200-273620200 GCF_019279795.1 Protopterus annectens | reverse complement strand
AAAAAATCTGCACTGCATGGTCCACCATACTACCAGAGTTCTAAGGTCACAAATGTTGTTTGGTGTAATAGTACAGCTGCAGCACGTAGTTCTGCATGACAATCCATCATAAGTATAGAATGCCGTCTAACAATGTGCCTCATGGGATTTGAAAATATATACAAAAATGAAGGCACAGCAGTCACAAAGGTTAAGGCTATGAACTGCTAGCAACATTCAGATCCAGACCTGGATTTGATTCCGTCAGTCTTTGTTTGCACACTTTATGATTGAGCAGGTGACCTAAACCTGAAATTTCTGCTTAGTTACCATAAAAAGAAGCACTTGTGACTAATAGTTCTCACACAATGGTTACATAGTCAATAAACAAGTAAATAAATACTGTTCTGTTCATGGAAATAGATGAAAGCTGAACTGGAGGCATGACCGGCCTTAGGCAAAGGTGAACTAGGCAACTGCCTAGGGTGCTGTGCAAGCTTCAGTTTTAGGGTGGTATTTTTATTTTATTTATTTATTGGTTTATTTATTTATTTATTTATTTATTTATTTATTTATTTATTTATTTATTCACATTTTAACTTTATTTGCTAAGCTAACAGACCGAGAGTAAGAGAAATGGTAAAGTTTGTGCTACAACTATCATGTAATGAAAATAAAACATATTGTGCTTTGTTATCATGTTCCAACAAAAACAAAGAGGGAGAGAGAGAGAGAGAGAGAGAGAGAGAGAGAGATGAGAGTGAAAAGTTCTAAGCTCAGCTTTCTGTCCCCCTCCTGGCTTACCAGGTTGCCTGTTATTCTAAAAGTTCCTGCCTAGCAACAGAATGCTTTCTTTCAAATTAAAGGAAAACTTCACCTTCTGCTACAGTTTAACTCAACTGTTAGGATGCGCTTCTCAGTACAAAATGGTTCCATTATTGTGCAGGTACCTGAAACCTGCTTGTACTTTATAAAATTTTCATTTCCTTGCCTTGGAATCAAAGGAAGGGAAAGACCACCCACTTTTTTTAAACTTAACTTCTCACATACTTTCCAGAGGAATTTGTCTTTGCCTGCATAACATACAATAGACACAAAGAAATCTGTAGTCATATACATAATGTCATATGCTGACAGTCTTATACAGGTAATTATTCCTGCTTACATCAGGAACTCAGCAGTTTCTGTAGAATAGAGAGGTGCAAAACTGCTTTCCACTGTCTTTATTCCAAAGAGGAAGAGAACTTACACTGATTCACAGCTGCTTCCAATGTAGCCATGTCTTTTATAGCAAAGCAAAGCAATTAGATCAGACAGTTTGACAAATGTACATAAGCAGCATTAGAGTATTGAAATCCTAAGCTTTAAACTTTGTGTTTGTTGTTTATACTACTTTACATTTTAAGATTAATTAAATGTAGTATCAAATATGTCTGTGACATTTAGAGAAAAGTCAGAAAATATGTTTTCTCAAAATTACTGTAAAGTAGCAACACGTTTATCAAAGTGTGGAGGAGGGGACTGTCAATTAATCTTGGACTACAAAAAGATACTTTGAACAAAGGCCTGCATTTTAACTACTTTCTTGGTTGTAGCTGTATAACTCCTTAGTATACTGTAAAACAAGCACAGAGACTCACACAAATGAGTGTCATTCAAGAAATAAAAGATGTAGTCCTGTTACAGGAGGTATATAAGATAACTGTGACTGACACCAATCCCATTACATATCAAGGGCATGGAAATACATCACTACTTCCTTATGTCTATCATGACTCGTATAAAGCAGACTTGAACTGGACTATGGAAAAGAGAAAGGCTTGAAGAAAAACAAGATCACATTGATATATCAAGCCGTATTAGCAGCCATTTTGCAGAAAACATATTATAATTCCGTAAGAAGCAGTCAGAGTGATTTTGAGGTAAAAAAAACATTTTTTTAATACTAAGTTAGTGGTTTGCTTTAAAATCAGGTGCCCTTCCCCCACATGGCTTGCCTGACTGGAGGACTATTTTCTTGATGTTTCTCAAAGTTCTTTCTCTTCCTATCATCTTATCCTAGCAAGACTGTTAGATTTTTTTCTATTTTATAAAGAATGTTTTTGAATAGTCAGTGGCTATGAACAGTGCTTACTTTCAAAGCATCTAGTCAGTGATGTTTAGTGATGTCATCTTGCTGTACCCCTTCTGCCCAGACTATAAGATAACCTCACTGCCACCAGTCAACCACTGTCAGGCTCTTACAAGCATATCCAATTATACTGAGTAAAATCAATACTAACATAAATGGTAGAGTGTAACCAAACAGGCAGGCTTTTTGGAGTGACCAGTGCATCACTAAATAGGCACAGGTACTCTCAAGATGTTAAAAGTATTCTGTAAAAGATCAGCCACAATGAAAAGTATAAAAATATTTAATAGTACATAATAAAATAGAAAACACGAGAATACTAAATATTAAAACACAATAAACATCAGAGTTTCAATCACAGGAGAAATAAAAATAACACAATTAGAGAGACCAACTGATGCAGAAAAGCAATGCTCAACTAATCTCACTGTATTTCCTGACTGTCTAAAGAATAACTCCTCCCTAGCTAACTTAATTAATACAGCAAGGCACAATTAGATGCTTTGATGCTTACTTCCACAAGGCAAGACGATGCGCTTCCAATTATAGAACTGAACTGAGCTCAACTAACTGACTGTGATAACTGTCATAGATTTTTCTATCAGGTTCCAAAGAAAACAAAACAAAGTAAGATGTTGTGTGAGTTCCATCCTCTCAGTTCTGGTTATAGAATGACATCACATTTGATCACCTGACTCTGGTACAATACACATTCAGAGCTTTGCTAAGATCTGTTGTAGTATTTGAAAATTATAGAACAATTTCAAAAACCTCCACTCTTCCCTTCTAGAATTCTTTGTTTAAACATAAACATTTAATCAGTTATAACACCACTGTTGATACACTTCTAACACAAGCATCTGTATAAGTCAGTGTGACAGTCAAATGACACAAAATTATTTACAAACCTCCAGCTAACTAGGCTGTCATATGTTACACATGCACTGCCCTAGTCTCCCTGGCATAGATGGCAATCCCTCACATCATCACAGAGGCAATGTCTCACCTCTTTCCTCATTCTGATCTTTGAGTAAAGAGGTGCAACACTGCTTGGCCTTCATAGTGGTGACTGTGCTAGGTGAATCAAGGGTATGCAACAGAGAGGAGGCAATGGTGGTGCTTGTATATACTGGGACAGAATGCTGAAGGGGTCTTTGGAGGAAATGTTTCATTCTGGTGCTTGTGCATACTTGGACATACTGCTGAGGCTGTTGTTGGGGTAAATGACTCATTTTGGTGCTTGTACATACTTGGATAGACTGTTGAAGGGGTTGCTGGGGGGAGGGTGATTCATTTTGGTGCTTGAGTATACTTGGACAGACTGCTGAAGAGGTCATTGAAGGAAGCTATTTCCTGTGATCCAGAGGTTCAAGATTTGATTCCTCAGCCTCCATTTCTTAACTGTGCCACTCTGAGCAAGTCACTTAACCAGACACTGCTCTTGAGCTGAGTCTGAAAAAGGTACATGGAGATCAGTACTCTAGCCTGGAAAACAAAAACAAATGAATAAATAAAAATCTGTGTCTGTCATGAAAGCAGTGTCAGGGAGGCCCCCCTCTCAACCTCTTAGCACAAGAAATCTGTACAAAGTCTAAATAATGGGGCCAAAGGCCCAAAAAATAGGGACAGTTTTTAAATATTGCTCTTATAAATTAACACTTAGGAAGTTGCTAGAATAATAGTTTGTATTAGTATGCATTTTCTGAAAGAAATGAAGTTTGAAACACAAATGTATGACACTATTTAATAAATTCAATTCTCATTGATTTGCTAGAAAACCACAAATTTTATGAGATAAAAATCTGGACAGTTAAGAGATATGGACAAGGGCCAGGGCTAAGAATCCAGCCCGCGTTGCTTAATACTTTAAAAGTCTGTTTGTTGCCGAGGTGACCTAAGGAGAAGAATCAATCAAAATGGCTTTATCCAATCAAAAATAAGGCCTCAGTCTACTCTGTGTTCTTAATAGGCTTCTTGAGGTCTCCATTAGAGTACCTTGAAATAATCATGATTACTGCAGATTTGCAGAATAACAAATTGTACTTCCCAAAGTATTATACTGTATGTCTAAGCCAGAAATTGGTAAATGGCTTTGGAAACTTTTCTTATCTAAAATGGACCTCAGACCATCTTGAAACCTCATGGCTTAGGCTCCTAGACCCCTGGCTTAATACTGTTATTTCCACTGCAGTTATTACAGTATATTCCTGGTTAGTTAGGATGTACTGAAAGGATACAAGTAAATACAAGGCTTTTTGGGATGTACCTTACCAGACACCTGCAGCAACTGGAAAGACCCCAAAAGTACCTCACCAAGAGGATTAAAGGGCTCAAATAGATGCCATATGCTGCTCGGTTAAAGAAACTCCAGCTCTACTCAGTGGCATACTGCCTGTTCAGAGGCGATCTGTGCCTGACGTATAAAGCCATGTCCAACCCGGAATTAATGGACATGCTACACCTCAGAAAATCCAAATCCCATCGAGCTACGCGCTTGAGAGACTTGAACCTCAGCACTGAAATAAATAGGACATGCTGGAGGGACAGATTCATAACCCAGAGGCTCCCTTCACTCTGGAATAAAATCCCAGTCCAGGTTAGGCAGAGTCCCTCATTGACTCTCTTCAAGAGGAATCTTGATGAGTGGATGGGAGATCGTAGGTTTACCCCGGGTATCACTTCTGTGTCACTGTTAGACAGAGGCACAGTATACTAAACTCGAAAAAGGGCATAGCAAAATAAATTTAAAATGGGTGGCGAAAGCCAAATACATTCTGGCTAGGCTTATAAATGCCCTAGGGCAGATAGCCTAGTATGAACCTATGAACCTATGAGTAAGACCAAACTTCTTTCTTTGATTGTAGTTTTTGTTTTGGCAATCCTTGAATGAAAAAGGTTGTTTAAAAAAACTCTGAAATGCCATCACAGAGCATCTAGAAAACACATGGCTTCTGGGGGTCTTGCAGCCCCCAGACCCCTGGCTTAACACTGTAATTTCCACAACAGTTATGACAGTGTAGTCTTGGTGAGTTGGGGTGTGACGAAAAGATGCAGGTGAAAACGAAATTTGTTTGTTTGATCATGATTTATGTTCAGGCAATCATTGCATGAAACGGTTTTATAAAAAAGCCTTTAAAATGCATCTCAGTGCATCTAAAAAACTCCCAGCTTAATGTAGTTGTTTCCTCCATGGTTGTAAGAGTGCAATCTTACCTAGATAGAACATGTTGAATGAATGAATCACCGAATAAATGAATAGCTGCAGAAAAAAAAAAAGACAAAACTGTTTAAAAAAAAGAAGAAAAAAATGTAATCTGGACAGCAGTGGGTGGGGGGGCACATGGAGCCTTTTTGCCTAGACCACCAGTTTACCTAAGGCTGTCCCTGAATGGTAGAGTATCAGCAGAACTCTGAGTGGAGGCTCTACTATGTCACCATAACAGTTGTTACTAATGTAGTAACTTCACTTGTAGATAGTGCACTCACAAAAAAACTTTACTTTTCAAGCTTCTCAATGGTAACAGTTTGCATAAGGCAAGGTATCAAGTGCAACACCCACTATGCGATCAGTTTTTACATGCTAGATTACCCTTTACTTTTGTTACTAGAACCAAATGATAAGTCAAAACATGCATGCAAGGATGCAGCACAATCACAACTACATAAACATCCAATGATCCTGTTCAGCTACATTACAGAAATCTATAATAATTTATGGAACAGCACTTACAGCGGGGCCTTTTATATTTATTGATCTTATGTGAAGTGGAGTTAAAATGACTTACCATGTACTGATCTTAAACAGGTTTCTAAAACAGAAAAATTGGCTCTACATGGTTACAGTGTGAATAATTAAATAATCAATGGTGTGGATGTGCTTTATGCATACAAAAACTTCCAAGTTCCAAGTTTCAAGTTCTACCACCCTAGAACACAAAAAAGGAAAAAAACTAAGGGTAATGCTGCTCAATGCCAGAAGTCTCAATCTCAAAATGCACGCACTCGAGGCCCTTCTCAGTATGGAGAACATCGATGTTTGTGCTGTGACAGAAACCTGGTTCAAGGCTCCTGAGAGCACCCCAGCACTATCAGGTTTTACCTCATATCATGCGTTCCGGCCCCAAAATCCGGACAATACCAAGAAAGGAGGGGGGGTATCCATATTCATCAAGGACACCCACACCTCAAGATTGGTGGCAACGCACGATGCATCGGAGACCATCCAGGTGCAATTAACCATAGGCAAGACTGCTCTGCAAATTGTAGCATGTTACAGGCCACCCTCACAAACTCAGGAACCTCACATGGCTTTCCTGAAAACACTGGAGGGGATAAATGTATCTCCAAACACCATGATACTAGGTGACTTCAATTACCCTAATATAGACTGGGAACACTACTCAAGCCCAAACACCCTAGCCCAAAAGTTCCTGGAATTCATAAACTCAAATGCCATGGAACAACTAGTCACCATCCCCACAAGAGGAGAAAACATACTTGATCTCATCATCACGAACATGGGAGCACAATGTTCAACACCGGAAGTATACCCCTCACTGGTGAGATCAGATCACAAACTAATCTCGCTGGAGGTCCTCATCCCACCCCCACCTGAAATAAAAAAGACCACAGTAAAGAACTTCTCGAAAGCCGACTTCACACTTCTAAAGACTAGTGTGGTCTCTTTTAAGGTCCCCGAGCAGTGGAAAACAGTACTCAAGCCGCTGAATCACTTACAAATGCCTTCTACCAGCACCTGCAGGACTGCATGGATAAGGCAATCCCAAGCAAAACAAAGACTCTTTGTACCAAAGGCAAGCGTCCAGTCTGGTGGACCCCAGCCATAAACAAACTCTACAACAAAAGGAGGAAGCTACTACAAGATAGAGCAAAATCCTTAAAAGGTAAGACACCTTTGGTCACTATAAGTTAAAAACTAAGAGCTCTCATAAAATCATCCAAAGCAAATTTTGAGAGAAAAATAGCTAAAGACTCAAAAGACAATCATAAGGCCTTCTTTAGCTATGTTAGAAACCTGGGAGGAAACTCCCAGATATGCTCAGAACTAGTTCAAAATGATGTGAAGATTACTGATCCTACAGACATTGCCAACATACTGGCTGACAGGTTCAGTGCAAACTTCTCCCCCCCCCCAAAAGGAGAGATATCTATACCAAACGATTGCAGCCCCCCAAACATCTCTAACGCCCAAGTGAGAACTGCTCTCTCCAAAGCAAAAAACACAGCATCCATGGGACCTGATGGTGTCCCCGGCTGTGTGCTCCACGAACTCAATGAGGAATTAAACCCACAGCTAGGACAGCTGTTTAATCATAGTCTCACCTCTGGATACGTACCCAGGGAGTGGCGCACTGCAACTGTGGTCCCACTTCACAAAGGCGGTGCCTCCACCGACCCTGGAAATTACCGGCCCATTAGCTTGACAAGCCTTATCTGCAAAGCCATGGAGAGGATCATAATGGACCTCATAAATAAAGACATAGGGAATTTGCAGACTTTAGATCCAACCCAGTTTGGCTTTGTCAAAGGCAGATCATGCCTTTTAAACTTGGTTGACTTTTTGAAACAGTCACCAAAGCCATTGATGAGGGAAAGGCAGTCCATACAGCCTACCTCGATCTGGCGAAGGCCTTCGATACAATACCCCACTCGGGTATCATTGAAAAACTCATCAGCTTAAATGTTAACCCATACATCACAAGATGGGTTGCAAACTGGCTGAGTGACAGAACCCACAGGGTCAGAGTTGCTGGCGCCATGTCAGACTCTAAGCCTGTCACAAGTGGTGTCCCACAGGGCTCAGTCCTGGGCCCACTCTTGTTTGGCATCTACTTTTCCAAAGTACAAGCAAACACAGGAGGGTTATGGCTGACAAAGTTTGCAGATGACTGCAAACTGGGCGCCGTAGTCGAAAACACATCTGACACAGATATCCTTCAGAAGGGTCTCACAGAAACGGATAACTGGTGCCAGAGCCATGTCCTAAAGTTAAATGCCAAAAAATGCATAATCATACCCTTCGGGAAAAACAAGGTTACCCCTAGCTACCATATAGGTGGCAATCCACTGAGCACAGAAGAAGTTATCAGGGACCTGGGGACCCAGGTTGACAGTAGCCTGTCATTCGACACCCATGTAGCTAAAGTAGTTAGGAAGACCTTCTACATTGCCCACCTTATCATGAAGGGATTCACATCTAGATCAAGGGAGGTTATAGTCTCCCTATACTCATCACTCATCAGACCAATGATTGAGTACAATGCCCCATTCGGAATGTATCTGACCCGACACTTGCAGCAGCTGGAGAGGCCACAAAAGTTCCTCACCAAAAGGATAAAGGGTCTCAAAAATCTGTCCTATGCTGCCCGACTGAAAGAACTCCAGCTCTATTCAGTCGCTTACCGCTTGCTCAGAGGTGACCTGTGCCTGACATACAAGGCCATGTCAAACCCAGATTTGATGAATATGCTTCACCTCAAAAAATCTAGATCCGTCAGAGCCACAAGGGCGGGAGACTTAAACCTCGACACGGCTATTAATAGGACATGCTGGAGGGATAGATTCATCACCCAAAGACTCCCTATGCTGTGGAACAAAATCCCGGTATATGTGAGGCAGAGCACCTCGCTGGCCTTGTTCAAGAGAAATCTTGACCAATGGATGGGAGATCGCAGATATACCCCAGGGATTACCTCAGTGTCACTGCTCGACAGAGGCACAGCAAAATAATGGGTATAGTTCCCCATACTAAAGGGGTGGCGTAAGCCACAAAACTATGGGCTAGGCTTATAAATGCCCTCGGGCAGATAGCCTAGTATGAACCTATGAACCTATGAACCTATAAGTGGGTGCGAATGGTACAGATATTACCAGACATCCAGGGGTGTAAGGTACAAGGCTGAAGGCAAACTGTCTTGCAGTCCCTGGATATGCAGTAATATCTGCACCTTAAACACTCAAAGTACATTATTGCATTTAGAAAATGGCTATCTGTATTATTTTATTTTGTTTTTTTGCAGTTTGAATTTATATTCAGTTGCACGTGTATGATAACTATAATTTGGTTGTGTATTTTAATGAAAAACATTCTCTCTGTCCATTTTATTTAATGAATTGCCATGCAGTTATAACTGTTTAACTGCATAGAATTTTGGTATGAAATTTCTAGAGCAGTCATTTAAGGGACTATTTGTGCATTTCATTCATAGACAACTGATAATGCAACACAATGTTTCAGCAACAGTCATTTCTGTATTATTAACTTTCTGAGATAGCAAGCATTTTGGCATTTGCATAAAATGATCATAAAATCATTCCTTTTTAATATAACCTGAAGTTTATTTGAGTGACTAGTACTATAACAGCAAATTATGAGTTATGAGATCATTCCAGCAAGAAATTATGTGATTTGGAAGTAAGCAACAAGAAAACTTTAGCCTTTTAGCCAGAAATTGTCTGGGCCTCCAGGACATTACGTGGTTGCAGTCTGACACTTTGCCAGTATTGTCTGGGCCTCCAGGACATTACGTGGTTGCAGTCTGACACTTTGCCAGTTAGACTGTAGCTATAAAACAAATTTCACCAAGCAGGTTTATTTGTAGTGTTTTTATGCGCATACAATAACAGGGAAAGACTGCATCTAGAAGTGTGCCTATGGCAGGTTAAAGAATGCAGAAATATGTTACTGTTTTAATTGTATTTATTTATTGGTTTACTTCATTTGCTTAGCTCATGTTATACGTTGACTGTTTCTTGATTTAAATATAAGAAATTGTTAATACTGGATAGGTTACACAAACAACACTATAGCTGCTGGGTCTAAAGGATTTTTCTCACATTTAATTTTACTGTAACTCACGCAGTTTCTGTCCAGCCTACATAACTTGAGCACTGGCAGGTTCTTCAGTCAAGGTTAAGCAATTTAAATATCAGTGACCCTGTGCTTCATAAATGTGTATTTTCACAACAGTAATTATTTTGATAGCAACTACCAAGAACTAAAAAAAAATACATGTAAGTAGTAATGCAACACCTGTCATAAGTTGACTTAACTTAGGTTTACTGTCATGTTTAGAGTTTATGTTGTATTGTTTGTGTTTTATTGCTATTTTACTATGCATCTGTATGTATGCATGTTGTGTGGGGTTTATGCTTTCACTTTTTGAGGTTATTTGTTTACCTTTCTGTGCACCCTTTCCTGTTCTTGATCAGAATATATAACTAAATTTGAGGGTTTTTTTATGACTGCAAAGTATATTTAATTTGTGTCACAATCCTGATTTCTGTTTTGTTTTTTTCTTGGATTTTATTTATTATCAATATATTGTAATTTGAGTTGTTGGGTGTTTATTATGTTTGATGTTGAATTCTATTGATTTGCTTTTTTGAGTACTTGTGTATTTAAACAGTTTTCTCCTGCCAGATAATTTTCAAGGGGGTGGCAGTTTGCTGGATTTTGAATTTTGTGAGGGAAAAGGAATCTGATTTAAACTGATTTAAATCGATTTAAACTGAGGTCTTGGTGGCCTACACTAATGTTGTCTCTTGCAGTACAATTCTGATACATAGGCAACTAGCAATCAGACTGATCAATGTTTCTTGCCCATTTGATAAGTAGCACTAACTCACAAGTACTGGTACCCCACGATGCACAAGAGGGTAAATGTTACATAACTCACACCCTCCATTAATTATTACTGTCATACATGCAGTGCTGTGATTACACTATGAAACTGGAAAGAAGTCCAGCTTATTAATCAGCTTTTTGATGTCAAAAAGCTGTTTAACAATCTTTTGTTAAGCACCTCCCACCACAGTTAAGCTCTAATATTGTACTTAGGAATTAATAGCTGTTAGTAGTCACCACATAAATGAGACAGAAAGTTGTTAAATATGTCATTCAGGTATATTTTTTGTCTAAATGATGTGTTTAACAACTTCTTACCACTTTTCTGTTGTGACCACTCTGTCTGAAAACAGTGTGTTACAGCATTTATCTTCAAAGTTTTGTATTCCATGTAAGCAGGTAAAGCTCCATGTTCTACAAAGAATGATAATCACATTTCACTAACTATGACACACTTGTTATGTGTTCTCAACCTGGATGTCAAAAATCACCCTATAAACTTTGCACTCGATGAATTTCTTGATACCATCATGTCTCAAACATTCCTCAGCATTTATTAATTCAGAAAACTTGTAAAACTGGAAATCACTGAAGAAAACCGTGGAAACACACTTGTAAGTTGTCTGTGGTTCACACTGTTAATTTCGGCTATATTTATATATATTGGAAGTTTATTTTTCCTTGTGCACCTGGTTCTGGTTGCAGTTTGATATCACCAGGTGCTATTTGTAATGTTTTGTGGCTAAGGTGGTCTTTAATTCCAGGATAATATTGGTTATTTTATTATAAGTAGTACCTTTTTGATGCAGACACAATGTTGACTACATAACTATACTGAGTGACATACAAAGCTATCTTTAATGCTACACTGCACAAGTGTGCTGTTGCTATTTTTGTGATGAATACCTTTTTACTGGGGCTGATGGTTTCTGGCTTGGCTTTGATAGTTTGGGTGGTTTGTTGCAGGGGACCTTTTTACTGGGGCTGATGGTTTCTGTCTTGGCTTTGATAGTTTGAGTGGCTTGTTACAAAGAACCTTATATTATATGGTTGTTGTGATTTTGTTTGTGTTGAGGATGCAATGTGAGATAAGCCTATCTTTTACATGGCATATATATTAGTTGCAGCGGTAGCGTTGCAGCCTCACAGCAAGAGGTTCTCCTGTTCAATTCTCAGCTGGAGCGCCTTCTGTGTGGAGTCTGCATGTCCTCCCCGCGGTCGAGTAGCATCCGAAAGACATGCGTGAATGGGCATGCTTTCATTGAAGGTTGGGCGTCGAGCTGGCACCTCGCCACTATAAAAATCTACTGCCAATCATTAGCGGACCGGAGCTAAGCATCCTAAAGTGAGGAACAAACCCTGTATCTTGTGTTTGTAAGGTAACTATATTAACCATTATGCCAATGCAATTATTAACATCAATGCTGTTACAAGATGGCTGCCCTACTGCTTGCACCCTTTCTATATACTATAGCCACTTGTGTTTTTAGACATGAGTGGCTTAAGCAATGTTTTGAAGCTGAAACAGATGTCTCACATCAAGAGTCTTATATCATCAAAAAGAATCAGATCTTCGAGTCTAACATTGTTGCTTTTGTTTCTATTTTGTTACCAATGGATTTTCTTCGTCAGGAATCTTTTAGACCTTTTTTAAACTGTGTTCATACCTCTTAACTTAATATTTGCCCTGTCCCGCATATATTTTTTTCTGTGGTAAATTACTGAAGATTACAGTCAAGCAATAAATGACAGATTTGAGTTTTATAGTTGTTAATACTCAGAAAAAGCACATTGATATAAAAATGCTGTTTCATTGACTTTTTAAGTGAATTAGGGTAATATGTAAAAATTGTCCATGATTTTGCCCCTCCCCCATTTATTTGCCCCCTCATTATGTTTGACTGTATCCAGAGTTCTTCAACAAAGAAGTTGAGAAGTATGATTTAAGTAATTTTTTTTATTTCTGAAATTGCAGAAGACAACATTATCTTCATTAACAGGTAGATTAATGAACAGTATAGAGGAATTTTAGCATTAATGTTTTGACTAGATATGGCTTTGGGTACCCTATGGAAAACTTGGTAATTTGGGTAGGGTTACTGTAATTGCATTTTTATAAAACTGAGCTTATTATCTATTGATTTTCTCAAGTCTCTAATTTGGCAGTCTGTGCATAATGGTTATTCATCTGTCTTTCTATCAAATTCAGAATATTTTATTAATTTTGACTATGTTGTATTTCATGGTGTTCAAAGACAAGCTATCCCCTTTATATACCAGGCATGCATTTTATCTATCCCTTTTTTTGTAGAAGTCCCACCCTTATAGAAAATGTGACTATATTACCGAGTTTTTAATATCGGTACACTTAGTAATCCAATGTTACATTTCTATCATAATGTCAGGAAAAACTGTCCCAAATAGTAAAGAACCTAGCATAGTAGTAGCTACTCTAACAGAGTCCTATAGAAGGCATCCCGTCTGTTATTTTAGCCATTGTTTGGCCCGATGAGCTATATGATCCCATACATTTACAACGAGAAGATTATCAGCAACATCTTTATCTAGAATGGTGTTAAAATCCTTAGCCAAGTCTAAGTAGGTTGTGAATATAGTAAGACTTTTGTCTAGTGTTGCTGCAATTTTTTCAGAATAGACATTAGCCTTAAAAGAAGGTCTGTGTTTAATAAACTCATACTGGTGAAAGATAAGGAGAGCTATGCCTTCAGTATCTTTTAGCATTAGTCCTGTTTGTATTATGTCCATTATTTGTCACACTATGCGTGTTCAACTTAAAATTATCAGAGCCTAAATACCAGTCCTTTGACTATAGAGACTAAACGGTAGCTTCTTTCTATATATCAGAAGGAATCATGCCGTTAGATACTTGTTAAATATAGTACAACCAAGTTATTGTTGACTACATTCATGGAGCTAACATTCTGAGATTACTTTAAGAATCTTATAATGACACAATCTGTAATACAGTGTAACACATTTTAAATTAATATGGATAGTTTCTAATATTTGGGGGCTTTTAAGGTTGTTAAAAAAATTGTCTTTGATACAGTAAGATACTGTTTTAGGATCAATGACAGTTTTGCTGTTTACTGACAGCAATTTGCAATTTTGTTTGCTTCCTTTAACTTTCCTATAATTGTAGAAATCAGTCTTATTCTGTTCAACATTACCAGTCAGACAAGTTTCATAGTTAGCCTTAATGGAAGTAGAGAATTTCTTTGGAGCATTTTTTAGCCTACTTTTATTTCCAAACTTTGGATTCTGCTATAAAGACTTTTGGTATTACTTCTATTATTTTGCATATTAATTTTAAAATTCAGCCATATGGGTTTAGTTTTAAATTTACCCGTATGCATACAGAATTTTGATACAATGGTTACTTATATTAAGAAAGTCTATTTTCTTCTGTTCGGCTGTTTTGGTGAAGTGTTTTTAAGTTCTGACTGAATGTGTTTCAATTATTTGAAAAATCCAAAAATCTAGATATGATTTTTTGTTTTTTTTTATCTAATCTTAATTTGAAGCATATAATTCAGAATCAGAATCAATGACACAATGCTTGATAACAAACTGGTGGGGAAGGAACCTATGCTTGTTAAAATAGGAACAGTTCCCAAGATGCAGGAAATAATCACTTTAATAGTCAAATATGAAAGTAAAAGTCCAGCTAAGTGCTTTAATCTTATAACACTTAAGGTATTTATTTTCTGTGCGTAGTTGGATTTTTGTATTTTTAACTATTAAGGTGATTATTTTTCTGCATCTTGGGACTTGCTTTACTGTTGTGTATACCTTGTTTTTGGTTTATCAATTATTATCAGTGTTAGTAACATGGGGTAGTTTGATGTTTCTTGTTAAAATGCTACAAAACATATTGTATCTGTAGGGGACTTCTTAAATGTATATAGGCTGTTCCTATTTATAAATCTAAGTAGTCAAATAGCAGTTATGCATATTTATCCAGAGGAATAATTTCTGCAATCATAAGATGTTTAAAATTGCCTAGTATTGCTAAATTACTATTTGCTTTCTTCATGTTCAATAAATGGGACTGATGGGGTAGGCTAGTATCCCCCTAAATTTGTAATTATGATATGCAGCAGTTCTAAATTTAGATTCCACTCTTGTATTGTAGTCTATGGGTTATTTTTCACACATAGAGCAAAATTACCACTGTATCCATAGGCCTTGCAATGACAGAATAAGGAATAACCCATACTTTGTTGCATATAGTTAGGATCATTGATTTAATTATCAGTAAAACAGATTTCTCTCTCCTTCAGCTTTTTGTATTTAATCTATAGTCATTAATTGTACATCCTAAGAAAAGCAGCCATTGCAATTTGCAGTTACTGAAAGCATTATTGGTGGTTTGCATTACTAAGCATGCTCTTTATGAAATGACATTTCATTGAGAGCTTGAGTTAAATTTAGCAAGATCAAAGGGGGCTTATCTCCCCATTTATGCTACTCTTGCTCTTTAATACATCTGAGTATATGACTTGTGTTGCTGTGTTGCTTTCCATCTCTCATGTTTACTTGCTGGAACTGCTGCAAGTAAGATCAAACCCTTGATTGCCAGCACCAGCTCTCCATTCAATGAGCAGTGGTTTGCTACTTGCCATGGTTACATCTTGTTTGTGAAATGGGCTTATGTTTCTTCATGTTGATATTTTGCAAAGTAAATATGTTTCTATATGAGTACATTGTCTACAAGAGACACAAATCAGCAACACCTTTCACTGAAAATAACACACACCACAAAATACAGAAAATTACATGTTTTATATTTCTACTTTATTCATATTATTAGACACATTTAAAAAATAAAGGTAGACAGCACCAACCTATGTTAAATGTGTATCACTAGTGCTTTGCTTTTCATTTCCAAAAGCTTTTCCAATGGGAATATATGGAGGAAATCAGAGGAAAGGGAGAAAGAGAATCTTATTGTGCCCAGTGGATATCAGAAGTGTTTAAATATCCATAAGAACTGGGAGGTAGACTCGAACTTAGTGACATTCTGTCCTTGAATGGGCTACCCCTAAAGTGAGTTACATACAGAATGGCTACTGAGTGGCCAGCACTTGAATGTATTGCTCCCTAGAGAACAGCGTATGCATGCCCAAGGACCATAGACCACTGACCAGCCTCAGCTGTATGCACCTGGTGAGTGATAATGCCCAAAATGAGAATGGATCTACTTGAAGCAACCTTGACAGTAAGCAAGTAGTTTGGACAATGAAGTAGACATTTTAGACATTTGCGTTATTTTCTTCTCGTATGTATGTATTTACGTAGGTAGACAAGCAGTCCTTGCCTACCTGTGATCAGATTTCTTATTGTTTAAGTTAATTGAATATGTAGTATTAAATATTACAGAAATCCTGTATCAGGCATGAGAATTTACAGTCTGCAGCATATGCATCCCAGAGCAGTACCATGCACTAACAGATATATATGTGACACTGTGATTCATTTTCTTGATTAACTCTTGACATTTCTTTCAGCAGTAATTTTTTCTTGGTTCTCAGATAAATTTGTGCCAACTGTTTTACAGATTTTATGAGGCTTTAGTTTACTCTATAAAGTACAGTAACATGAGCAAGTGAAATTATGTTATTACTTGCAGGTTTTTTCAAGTAATGGTTTGCACTTGTTCATAAACTGTTTTGTGAATGGGCAGCATTAATGCCTGTACCTAGATCTCTCTGTGTAAATATTTAAGCATTTGCTTCCTTAATGTACAAGATATTGGGTCTGGGGCTTGCAATCATTGCATAACTATACTTCTGTGCTGTGTGGGCAAATGATCCTTGTTCAGAAATGCTGTGCACATATTTCATGCTAGTTTAAGGCAAATACCAAATAAAAATGCTTCACAATAACTATTTGTTGTCAGTAGTGTCATTAGTAAGCGCACCAATCTTCTTAATGGTGTCCAAAGAAATGCTAAGCACTAAAAAGCTACTAAGAACATACAAGTAGTTTCCTGAGTAGAAATGTCATGGTTCTGTGGATTAAATGTTCCGCCACTTAAAGGTCAAACATCTTCCAGTG
This sequence comes from Protopterus annectens, assembly GCF_019279795.1. Classification (NCBI taxonomy): domain Eukaryota; kingdom Metazoa; phylum Chordata; order Ceratodontiformes; family Protopteridae; genus Protopterus; species Protopterus annectens. Next base: position 273,603,362 of record NC_056729.1, on the reverse strand, counting down.
TCTTCTTTTCAAAAACTGAATTATTTCTCTTCCTAATGAGGACATTGCTACCAAACAAAAGTGGGTTCTTCTGTCAATTATTGATGCGACATTTACTGCCAGGAAGAGGACTTGCTGAGTGGCATATATTGAGTAACTCCAGAAAGAGAAGAACTGCAGTGCAAAGTGCACTTGCTAGATATGACTGATATAATAATAAAAAAAAAAACATTTCTTAACAAAACGATAATGAGGTCCTCTTCAAAGACATCCTGGTATTGTACTCATTTTTAGAGAATGTATACAGTGAACAAGATATTTGTAATTTATCTTCCACAACACACACAGAAGCACCATGTTATATTAATATTTATTTCAAATATTTTGTTCGGATTCTGAAGTAGCAGATTCTGATAACATGCTGAAGTCGTGTTGTGCAGTATGAAATATTAGCCATTACAAATGTATTGTGACTGCAACAGTTTCATTAAGCAATGCCTCAAAATGACAGAACAGACAAATGAGAAGAACACAGAGTCGCTTACTGTTTGGCTACACAAATACTGTGTTTTTTTATATGACACATGAAAGATGCAAGCATAACAAACATGATGGTATTAGAGGGTGACAAGTTGAAGCTTGCTACTGCCTTACATCATCAATTCTGCCTATATTATCATCACTTTTGATAAAAGCTCTTCCACTAAAATACAGCCTCAGTCTTTGTCCTGTCATACGGCCTTTGTTTTGTTTACTTTCTAATGTTATTTTCTTCACTTGTTAATTAGCTCAGTGAACCAAGCTTTCATAAAACATTTTAGCCATCACCCTGGCCACAAAGTCCAAGGTAAGTGCAACACACATGGACAGTTTAGTCACTCAAGCATCATGCCTTTGGAAGTTAAAAGGAAACTGTAACACTGTGAGAAGATTTGTCCACAAATGGGGAGAATGTGCTGCAATCACACAGACAGTAAAAGGTGTTCAAGTCTGAAACCGGGTTTGTGAAAGAAACCTTAACCACTGCCACATTGTGTTACCTGAAGTCATACTGCAGCTGCTTACAAATGAAAAATGGATAGTCACTGTTTCAGCTACAGTTAAATGCCCTGACCATAATGACTGATTCCATACTATATGATAATAACTGTGAATTTGAGTTATCTTATAAAAATAATTATTTTAAAAGATATAGCATGGTCTTCTGTCAGAATTAACAAACTTCCCTACATTTAACTATTACAGTTTATTTATTTATTTATTTATCTGACATTTGTTTACCGGGATAGTCTGACTGGACAGAAGCCCTTTTTCACTGGCGGTCTGGGGAGAAAAGCTTTGTTACATATAAAAACCAAAGACTAGAGAAAATATAATATAAACATAGTTCATACTGAGTAAAGTTGTCAAAAATACAAATGGTTTTATCTTATACATCAAAATAGTTAAAGAGACATAATAATTTCAATGCATTTACATGGACAGGGTAAAAAGGACATGTTTGGAGTAGTGAATTAGACAGAAGTACAAAGCAATATATAGGTCCAGGAGAATAATTGGGATAAAAGTAGGTGAAGTAGGTAGAAGGATCAGAGAGAGGCAGGAGGCTAGGTCATTTGAGAGAGAAGGTAGGTACGATGAGATGGAGTACTACAGGTGGAAATTTTAAGTATACAGAGAGGATGTAAAAATGGACAAGGAGAGGTGTGCACTATAGGAGGAGGGAGGATCAGCCTGGAGGTATACAAGAGCAAAACCAAGTCTTAGCTAGGTGAGCCTTGAGGAGTATTTTGAACTTTGAGAGCCTGGAACTGGTTAGGATGTGCTGAGGGAGTGAATTCCAAATTTTGGAGATCTGATTTGAATAAAGAAAGTCACCATAGCTGTTATTCACTTTTGTGACTTGTAGTAGAAATCTGTCAGATGATCTCAAGTGCCTTTTATTGGATTGAGGTTGTATTAGGTTATGGAGTGCTGAGCACTTGTTGGGTTGGTATATTATGCCATGGGCTGTTGTGAAGAGGATGGGTAGCTCTAGCCAATTTAATTGGTGTAGAGCAGTGCAGTGGTGGGATCTATATGGAGAGTTAGTGGCAAATATGGTGGTTTTATTATAGCAAGTGTCTAGTTTTACTAGGTCTGTTTTCTTCAAGTTGGTGAAGATAGGAGAAGTGTAAAGTAATGTGGAGAGTGAGTGAGTCCTGGCAATGCATTGTCTTGTGGAGTCGGTGATGAATGCTTTGATGCTATATAGTGAGCCAAGTTTTCAATTGTAACACTGAGTAGCTTAATATGTGATACTGGGGCTATAATGGTGTTGTTAGCTGAGTGTATTTGGAAGGGGGACAAGGGGTCTGAGGTTTTGTTTGTTGGAAAGTGGATTAGCTTAGTTTTGGTGGGACTGAAAATTACTTGAGAGTCTGAGAGCCAAGATTCTACAGCTGAGAAGAACTCCTGAGTAATATGTTGGAGTTATGAAAGTGAGGGTGCTGCACGGAAGAGTTTGGAGTCATCTGTATACTGTATGATTGTGGCAAGGTGGGTAGCGGTATGGAACTTGTTTGTGAAGATAGTAAATAAGAGCGAGCCAAGGATAGAGCCCTGAGAAACACCAAATGTGACAGGTAGTAGAGATAAGTAATTGTGTTTCCATTTGACAGCTTGTCATCTGTTGGATAGGTAGTCATGAAACCATCTGAGGGCAGAGGCTTAGAATGAAGAGTTCATTAAGCAGTTTTTGATGGGAGACTGTATCAAATGCTTTAGATATGTGTAGAAATATAGAAGAAACTAGTTGTCTGTTGTTTCTAAACTGGCTGTTTGTATTTGTGAAACTTAAGAAGACTGTAGTTCTACTATGGTTGGGTTGGAGGCCATGTTGGGAGTTGATAAGACATTTATTAGCAAGTAGGTAGTTCATAAGCTGGGAATGTATGCATTTTTCCAATATTTTAGATAGGTGAGATAAAATTGCAATGGGGCTGTATTTAGATAGTTCATAAGCTGGGAATGTATGCATTTTTCCAATATTTGTGATAGGGGAGATAAAATTGTAATGGGCCTGTAGTTAGAGATGTCTGTGTAGGTTCCACCTTTATGTAATGGCATGATATAGGATATTTCCAGATTTTAGGAACATAGTGTTCTGTTATAGAGTGATTGATTAGTATGGAGACTGGATAAGAGATAGTGTCAGCAGCTATTTTGAGATATTCAGAAGGTAGATTGTCAGCAGTGAGAGAAGTGGGTTGAATTTGTTGAGGAGTCTTTTTATGGAGCTGGTTTGTACTGGTTGGAAGGAGAAGGCATTTATTGTTTCTTTTGAACCACTGGGAATGGTTAGAGGGGTGTTGGTATTTTTTTTTTTTGTTAGAGATAAGATGGAGTTAGTAAAGTAGGTATTGAATTGTGTAGGTATACTATCCCTAGTGTTTGTAGTGGTAGGTGCTGTGATTTATGAATGGGCAGGTTGTAATAGTTGTTTTACAGTAGCCCAGAATTTTTTTAGGATTGTTTTGATATTTTTGTTGGGTTGCAATATAGAAGGATTTTTTGTAATTTTTTTGCCTGTTTTTTTTTTTTACTTTGTTTTTTAGTTGCTGGTAATTAAGTAGGATGGTTTGTTTTTTATTAGAATGGTATTAAAACCAAGCTTTGTCCCTGTTTTTTAGTAATTGATTGGTTTCTGCTGTGAGCCAGGGGGCATGGTTTGACTTTACTCTGATAGTTCTAGGAGGAGGTTGACTGTTTACTATGTCTAAGAATATTTTATTAAAGTATGCTACGACTGTGTCTAGGGGAAGTGATTCTAGAGGGGTCCAGTCACAAAGCTGGAGGGTGGCTAGGAATGTTTGAGGAAGGAAATATTTTGTGTTACGTGTTTGCCTACATGAAGTATTTCTGAGGGAATATAGGTGTTTAAGCAAGAAGGTTGGCAAATGATCACTTATGGTATCTGAGAGGCAGCCTGACTGGTAGAAAGGTGAGGTTTTATTTGTTAAAATCCAATCTAGTATTGACTGTCTGATGGTCTTTTTGTCAGTTCTAGTTGGGGATTATATTAACTGAGAGAATCCATACAAGTTAATGAAATTTACATGGTTGTTTGAGGTACAGGTTTGCCAATTTGTATTAAAGTCCCCCATTATTATGGTTTCCTGGGGAAATGTAAGGGAGGACCAGTGGAGGAGATCTTCAATTATACTGTGCTTATTTCCAGGAGAGATGTAGACTGCTATAATGGCATTAATTTCAAGTCTGCTAAACAGAAGCTTGGTGTTATTGAATTTTGAGGGATTTGGTTCTACACGTTTGAGTTTGAGTGAATTCTTATAAATAATGGTTTTACCCCCACCCCACTTGTTTAGTCTGTCTAGTCTGCGGATGTTGTAGCCGTGGATTAATATTTCATTATCATTTATCAGGAGGTTTAGCTAAGTTTCAGTTAAGACTGCCAGGGGAGTAAAGTGACAGAGAAGCATGGAATTCATGTATTTTATTTGCTAAGTTCCTGAGATTCATGTTTAGAAATAACAGGTCTGACTTTTTGTGGAGAGGACTGGTAGTAATGCAAACATTTTGGGGGGCAGTGTGTCTGAACCTGGCTGGTTAAGTTTGGGGCCAGGGTTTGGGTGGATATCCCCACTAAGTTTAAGGTTTGATCTTGAGTGTGTTAATAGGTTTGAGTGCCTGAGTATTAGTTTAATATATTTGCAGAGAATTTGGGGTATATTAAATTGTTTCACATACCTATATGAGAAGAAAGCCATGTTGGTGGAGTTAAAGAGCTATGGTGCTGTGATGAAGTGTATGGTTTCATGGTGAAGTGGTGAGGGACCTGAGGTGGTAGGGGAGGAGTAGGTTATATGTAGGGGCTAACTGCCCTTGCGAGCCATTTTAAGCCTAGCCAATTATTCCCTGTGAGATTCAAACCCTGTACTTTGTGTTTGTAAGGCAAACATCTAAACCATTAGGCCACCCTCCCACCCAAACTGGCTGTGTTGAGGAGGTGCAATTCACTTCAGGCTGGGTGAACGTGTATTCCTGACTGCATTTTTCTGACATATCCCTTTGCCATAAGTAGTGGCAGAGGGAATGTACAGCAAAGTCTGAAGGGGCTAAACTAAAGTAAACAGAGAGGATAACATGACTTGATAGAGGTGGGGGGAATATAGAGAGAAGGAGAGTTAGGATTCTAATAGTTTAGCTGGTGGGATAGAACATTAGATAAGAAGGATCCATAAAGAATAATAAAAGGATAAAAGGACAGCAGGGGCTTAGGTTTGATGATGTGCTTGTAGCCATACAGACATAGATAATTATAGTGAGAAGAGAGAATTTTTACACATACATTAACAGTTACAGAAGTTAGCAGACTGAAACTGGCTATGTTGAGGAGGTGCAATTCACTTCAGGCTGGGTGAATGTGTATTCCTGACTGCATTTTTCTGACACCTGTTAAGGTCTGGAAAAAAGGGAGAAAGAGGAGATTAGATAAGAGATAGGTAAAGTTATATTAGGTTACTAAGGTAGACAGTGTATAGAAAGAGAAAGGAGGGCTTAGGGATACAGAGGGATGTAGGGATAATGTGGTAGATTGAAAATAAGTAACAATAGGGTGAATAATACATTTAGCTAGCAAATATACTAAACATAAGCACACATCGCATCAAGTATTAAAACAGTAACCAATAAGTCAGTATACATTTGAATGTAAACAATGAACGGAGACTGAACACTGCAAGCAATTAGATATGCAGCAAGTCAAGCATAAAAACTGCTTTAGACATATATTAGCGCTAATGTCAGATAAAACAGTGGATAATTACTGCTCGGCTACAAGATAACTGCACTGTAATTCCTTATAAAGCAGACACTTAAGAGTGCATAACAGCAGTGGATAATTATTGCTTGTCTACAAGATATATGCACTGAAAAGCCTTATAAAGCAAATAATTAAGAGTGCACAACAGCAGGGAACATAAAGTATGATGTCATTATTGGTTACAATTACATCAGCTTAATGTACAAAATCCAATAGTACTGCTCAAATAAAAAGAACATTCAGCCAAACAGGTACAATTTAAGCCACTAAGCTTCACTTTAGGTACTAAACAGAAGGTTCGATGCTGTGAGCTCAAGACTCATGTTGTTAGCCAATAAAAAGAAATAACAGTACCTTTTTTTAAGTAAGTAACTGTTCTTGGAGTGTTTTCATTAAAGTTTACATTGAAATCCTTTATCAAACAATTGCTGCTGTTATACCACACAACCAGGACCCAATCGAGTGAAGAGATAGGAAGAGAGACAGGCAAAAATGGCGCGAAATGGCAGCAAGAACTTTTAAATGTTGCAAGGCATGCCGGGCGTGAAAAAAAAATGAAAGCAAAAATTCATAGCAAACAAGCCTGAAGTCCTAGGAGTGGATTTGAATCTATCCCTGCCTACTGGACCAGATCTTCTCAGCAGAATGGAAAAAAACAATCAGTTTGCCGTAAGTAGTGGCAGAGAAAATTTACTGCAAGGCGTGAAGGGGCTAAACTAATGTAAAGGATAACTGGACTTGATAGAGGTGGGGGGAAATATAGAGAGAAACTGGAGAGTTAGGATTCTGATAGTTTAGCTGGTGGGATAGAACATTAGCTAAGAAGGGTCCATGAAGAATAGTAAAAGAAAAGTAGGATAGCAGTTACTCAGAACATTCAACTTACCCACTGTTCAGTTTGATCTACATGATGCCATCATAACAGGAACCATGAGTCACAATAAGTCACATTTTTATTATCTAGTTCACCTTTATTTTTCCTCATCTTCCCCAAAATGCAACTAACCAAATGTCATAACCTGATATTCTTGCCTGGCCCTTCCATAATGCAAATACAACTAAATCTTTAGCAATCCCAAAACAAAAAGTCACTAGTTATAGCCATTACAGCAAACAGTAACCTTTATTGACTTATGCACAAACTTTCTTGGACTTTATTCCTAATTTGTACTACCTTCTTAGGGAAACCTAATTCAACATATCCGGAGTGCAAACTTATCTCAAAGGTGTCCTAGCTTTGCTTTACATATACCTTTCAAGTCACAGATATTAAAAAAAATGTGACTATTATTTTCTTAAAATGTTTATGGATCATTATATGCATTCCGCATGTGTTTCAATGCTGTACAATCAGTACAAAATTATTTTAATGTTTCTTTTAATGGCACTTTACATCAGTGTTAAATTTTTCAGGTATGTTTGACATTAATTATTATATAAAAACAGTGAAGTAGCAGAATTTGTGATATGAACATTTCTAATGTTTTAATGTTTTAAAATTCAACTTCCTTAAGATTTTACCACTAAGCTTTTGGATTGCCAGGCATACCAAGCAGCTTTAACACTCATACAACATGCTGCATTTATATTATTCCATGAGAATGAGAGACCACTTATGCAAGACGTTTGTACAATGTTTTTTATTACATGGCTACCTTTCCTCTGAAAATTCTAAACACAAGCTGATGGGTGCTCACTTCAAAACCATGAAAAAATAGAATCATCATCATAAAACACATGCCATTTGCTAAGATCCTTATACTGTTTTCCCTGAATCTCAATCTCTGTGCACGTGTGTGTGTGTGTGTGTGTGTGTGTGTGTGTGTGTGTGTGTGTGTGTGTGTGTGTGTGTGTGTGTGTGTGTGTGTGTGTGTGTGTGTGTGTGTGTGTGTGTGTGTGTGTGTGTGTGTGTGTGTGTGTGTGTGTGTGTGTGTGTGCAAATATATGGATCAATATCAGGTTATCAAGTTTTCAGAAACTCGAAATTCATATGGTCGAGACCAGATGATCAACTTTTTGAAAACTCAAAGCTTTTGAATGGGCAACGTGGCACAGTGAGGATCGGGAAATTCACCCTTTACGTCACTATAGTGTGATCTTGAAATCAGTATGTATAATTTGCAGGAGGTGTGGGGGGTGCAGGGGTCTTGCCCACCTGCATAAATGTAAAAAAGTTGATTTTTTTTTTTTTTGTGATTTTCAAGTTTTTGGAAACTCAATCATATGCTCTCATCTGTATGCATTTCAAGTTTCTGAAAACTCAATCATCTGACATAGATCCACACACACACACACACACACACACACACACACACACAGACACACATATATATATATATATATATATATATATATATATATATATATGTGCACTTACACACATATATATATATATATATATATATACACACACACACACACACACACACACACACACTTACATATATATATATATATATATATATATATATATATATATATATATATATATATATATATATATATATATATATATAAAAGCAAACAAAGAACCAAAACAGTAGTAGAAGGCATGACTGTAGGAACCAAGAACAAAAGAGATGAAGTTACTCTAGGACCACAATCAGGGCTCAGTAGAAACAAGCTGCAGTTTATTCAAAAGCTTAGCACTTTCATCCAGGTAAAGGCCTTCTTTAGAACTGAGTACAGCTTGCAAACATATACACATATTTATACAAAGAAACAGTCATGTGACATTCATGGTAATCGAAATTTAAAGGCACCAGGTTAAAAATAATTTAAAACATTAAACAGAGAAATATAAGTAGCAAAAATAACGCTGTGGACTGTAAACAGTCAAAGTAAAAATAACAGTAGTAAAAGCTGTTTTTTAGAAAATTCTGAATAGCATAAAACCATAGTGAAAAATATCAGTCTGTTTTTAAAATGCATTCTAGCTTTGCAGCTGTCATTTTTAAGATACTGCTAACTGAAATACAGCTATTCATCCCTGGGGGTGTTCTTGCATCCAAATCAAGCTGCTAAGCAAGTTCTCTGACCTCACTTCTTAGTCCCCAAGGCTTAACTCTAGAGTCAGATTGGACATCTTCCAAAATGCAGTGCAAGTATCTTTCTGTGTTGCATTCTGAAGTGTGTCTATAAAGAGCATCAGTCTCCTTCTTCTTTGTTATATATCACATAAATGTTCATATATTCTTTTTTCTGAAAATGTTTTTGTTTTTTCTGACATAAAAGGAAGTACATGTTCTGCATTTAGCCTGGTAGATCACGCCTTTACTACTATAGTTATAACATTTTGTGCCTCTTATTGTTATCCCTCTCACCTGCATGTCAGTGGTTTCACCTTCAGCTACAAATTTACATTGTAGGCAGTAGCCACATGTATAATTTCCTGCTTTTTTTCAGAAATGTTTTCTTGCTTTTTTTTTGTTTTTTCCAATTTCTCTTTGAGTTTTTTTCTTTTGTATACAAAAACAAGGTTCTCACCTAAGTTATTTCCTAACTCAGAAAAAAGAGAAAAAATTCCAACTTCTGTTTAAGATATGCTTAGTTGCCCAGAGGTCTTGGCTGTAATTTACGACCATAGCCTTTTCAAAGCTCTTCTCAGTAAAAGGTCTCATGTTGTTGCTATTTTCACATATTTCTGCTTGTCTGAGTAATGGCACAAAGTTTGTACCCCACCCCAAGTTAATTTCATCCCTTACATCATTTAATATTTCTAAGGGATAACTTCCCTTTAGAAAAATGTTAGTTAAAACTTCACACTATGTTAAAAACATCTCATAACATGATATTATCCTGACCAGTCTGACGTATTCCCCAGGAGTTAATAAAATCTGTGTAGACACAGTGTAGAGCCTATATATGGATTGTTACCATGTTCGTGTACTTGGTTCCCCCTTGGCAGCATGCCATGCATATGAATCATGGCAAGTTGCCAAGGGAGATCCATGGAACATGGTTATTGAATCAGTGTAGGGAGTGTAGTGCCAACTGTGTCCACAGATGAATAAGACACTCCCTGCACTGTCCAATTGTATTATGTCAATGTTTATTTTATTAAGTGTTTCTTTCTTTTTTAAAAAAAAAAAAGGATATTTTCGCAGCATAGTATGGAGTGCAGCAATGCTAAGCAGTGCCAAGACACCTGCCAGACATCTAAAAATAGAAACCAGATGAAATTAATTATTTATTTAAAGGTCATGTGTAAGCACAGCTGAGCAGGTTTGTGCAGTGCCGCACAGTGCTCAGCAGTGCTTATAGTTAGCTCAGAGGTATATGTAAACGTGTAGTGGAATTTGACATATTCTTATAGCTAAATGGGTAGAGGTATGGCCTCATGAGCAGTAGTTGCAGGGTTTGAATACATGGAAAGAAAATAAGCATTTATTTTTGAAATACAAATTATACCAATTATTTTAAAATTATGGCCTGGTAAGCACTGCATAAACACAATAACAGCTGAAAATGTTTATGCACTGCTTGGCTCTGCTTGTCTCACTTGCACACTGCTAAGCATATGGGTTCTTGAGGTTTCACACTGCTCAGCTCAGCTGCACTAGTTTGTGCCCTGCTAAGTGATGCACCACATTTTTAAATGTTGCCCAATGGGTGTAAGGGTGGGAAAACAGCCTATATTAAACCCAGTAGGTGGGAATACAGCATAATCCATTGGAGTTCTGTCTCTGGAGGATACTGTGGCAGGCATTGGTGAGGGTTTACACTTTTGGGCACAGTGTTGGGGCATTCTGGAGTCCAGGGTCATGGCCGGACTTTTAGAAAAAAAACATTAAGACTGGCTTCTACAGGGGGGGGTTCCAGGGCTCAGAGTGCAAGGTGGAGGCCTGGGACTGTCTGCCAGGGAAACTCCCCAGTGCAGCTGGTAAGTCTGCACAGATGAGCAGTGTCATCACCACCATGATGACCTGAAGAGATGAAAGGGGGATCTCTTGGACACCAAGAATTTCAGGCAGGGAATATCCCACATGTATGTAAGTACTTTTACCTCTGTTTCACCAAAACCTAATCTGAATTTCTGCTAAACTGGTATGCATAATGGTGTGCTTCTCTCCCAACAGCTGCAGAGGATAAGGCTCACATCCTTGAGGCCCATGACAGGTGCTTGGCCAGGTTGTGCCGCAAGTGTGGTGAGTAGGGATGTATTATGCTAACTGTAGTGAAATAAACTAGAAAGAGTAAAGCATTAACTGTAATAAAGTATGTGCAGTAAAGTTTGTAATGCAATAAATGTGGACATAGAGCTGTAGTGCAATAAATGAATAATTTTAACTGCAGTGCAATAAAAACATGAAACAATACCATTACCTGCATTAAACTATACACAATAAAGTCTCTAGCGCAATAACTGTGGAAGTAGAGCTGTAGAGCATGACCTGAAAAATGACAACTGTTTTTCAATAAAAACTTGAAACAGTACCAGAAACTGCATTAAAGTATATACAATAAAGTCTGTAGTGCAATAAGTGTGAAATTAGAGTTGTTTGTAAAGAAATTAATAATGCCAACTGTTCTGCAATAACACACGAACCAATACCAATAACACCAAGGTAAATTGTGTGCATCAGGTTTGTCTTGATTTAACCATTGCAGTAAAACTGTGTACATTCAGGCTGTAAGGTAAGGTGCTGCAGTCAAGTATAGGTTCATAGGTTCATAGGTTCATACTAGGCTATCTGCCCTAGGGCATTTATAAGCCTAGCCAGAATGTGTTTGTCTTTTGCCACCCATTTTAAATTTATTTTGCTATGCCCTTTTTATAGGTTCATAGGTTTTGTAATAGCTGTAGAATGCAAATACAATGGCTGCCAAATGTCTTATTTAACACATGTAGTGCAGTTCAAAGCTGTTTCTAGGCCAATATTGTTATTGTTCAAATAATGCTCTGTCATTCACAAACAGCAGGTGAGCAAGATATATGGGTGAGGTAGCCCACTCCATGATCTGTTAGTGTTTGTTGACTTTACACATATTTCAAACCAATAACAATATATAGTGTACACCTGCATTCTATATACTAATGTATAGGTTACCTACTATCTCTGTCATGCTTGTATTTCATGCATGTGTGTTCTACTGTCACTGCAGTTTAGTATACAACTGTAGTACTGCTTCTAGCTCATATATTGGTTCCAGGTGAGCTCTATGCAAATATCAGTCAGTCGGTAGTCAGCAATGACATAGTAACTCAGTTTGTTAAATGCTCTGTCTGTAGTATATTTTGCCACACACAGACCAGGGTTCGAAGCCAGTGCTATGTACCACTAAATATTACATTATCAGTCACGTAATGTTTACAGAGTCTCTCTCCACAAGAACTACAGGTAAATGGGTGAGGTAGCCCATATTATGACTAAATAATTGTGTGTTTAGATGTCACAGACTGTTATAATCATTAGCAAGAATGTGAAAGTACAGCATAACATAAAGGAAATAATAATAATAATAATAATAATAATAATAATAATAATAATAATAAAATGAAATAAATAACATGTGCAATCTTGGTATGGCTATATGCCTGGAGTGTCTGTTCAAAGTTGCTGCAGGCAGTTCAATTCATACGTTCCATGCAGATGTCCTCATTCAGTCACTGCTCTTGGGCTCTATCCCCATGCCTGCCAAGCAATGCATGGTAGTTGTTTAGTTTCTGTACTGTACACATACATGTCTCTCAAGTGTCATGCTGTCACGTAATGTAATTAGTAGTGCATAATCCATCTGTCATAGAATTATCACTGGAATGATTACCTAAATTGCAAAGTATCACTACATTAGCCCACAGTACACCTTGGTAGCTATATAGGTCCACCTGATGTGCCAGTGTCCTATGTATTTGTGTACCCACAGTTGTTACTGCTTGGCACATACTGTCTCATGTGAATAGCTTGAGAGGTACGTACATGCTACAACAGCTATAGGGGACTTGTACACATAAAAAAGGACAGACGTAGAGTAGATAGTAGTACTTTTGTCAAGTGAATAGCCTATAATGGTACTAATGGACTGTTCTCTCTCTCCCCACCCCTTAACTTCATTTATTTGTTATTTTTATCCATTGGCTATAGTTTACTATTCACACATGTTGCTAAATTAATTGTATTTTGGGACATGTGTATTATTATTGTTATGTATTATAATGGCTGAATATTAACATATCTTTTTGAATTACGTATTTTGCTGTCCTTATGCTGTAACTGTTACTGGCATGCTGTTAACATACTGACTGCTCTATCATGTATTGTTGTGTTTCATATAATATGCATTGATATGTAATTGGGTTATTTTCACTGTTTTGGCATGTTGTTATTATTAACTATGTTTTGTTCTTAACTAACCTATACTTATTGCTGTACCTCCATTACCACAGCACACCAGGGTAGGCCAGTTCTTGGTGACCCATCTACCTTGCCTCAACTGGCTGTGGCACCATATCCTAGGATATCTGGGGCCCAGGCTGGTGGTGCCCCCTCCACTGCCCCTGCATCACCTGTGGCATTGGGTGGAAATGCCTCATGGGACGGTGCCCAGCCTCCCCCTGGGAGCAGTGGTGGAGGGGCTGCTGTCACCCAACAGGAACTGCCAGTCATGGTGCGCAGGATCATTCATCAGACCTATGAATGCCACCTGCACCAGATTGAGGACACACTGGTCAAACTGGTGGAGCAGGCTGGCCCTGGCATCCAGCCTTCAGAACAGCAAACTTTGGGACAGTGAAGGAGCAGTGTTGACTGCCCATGGGTGGGGATGTCAGTCATGTTGCTGCCATCTGGAAACACATGCGACTTCGATCCCACAACACCCTCCCCATCCAAGGTGTTTATCACATGTGTCACACACAGCCTCTGTCTGCTGTTTTGTCTATCTTGTTGTCTGCACTTGCATCATCTCCCCTACCCAACTTACCTCCCACATGTACTTATGTCCCTTCCCCAACATTCCACTCTCTCCTTAAAAAATGGGCACCTTTCCCACAAAAAAATATCGCCCCATACATAGCTCTCCATTTCACACACATCTCCACTGGACACAACTAATTTGATCCAATTGGCTTGACAACATATATATGTTGTCCTCACCCCTCTCTCTGAGGTTTGAGAGTCCAAATTCATCTACAAAATCTGTCCAAATGCACAGCTGTTTCTGCACAAGAAATGGATAGCTATAGTTCTTTCCTACACCCATCCTGAACATCCCTACTTGCCTTTTACATTGTTTTTCTGCTTGCTTGCCCCCATTTCACTACTTTCCTATCACCCCTTTTTTTTTTACATTTTTAGCACGGTTTTGCTCTGCTTTGTTCATCTTAAATCTCTATGACATAGTAACTCGCATGTAGAGAATAAACACCTCTGCCAAGTGTCAAACCCCGGCCCCTCTTAACTATAGCACACTGCATTAACCCACCATGCTACACAGGCTTTAGGTCATATCTGTGTTTCCAGAAAATCATACTGCTTGCTACTTACAGACATTACACTTTTAACTGAAATAAAAAAACTAATGTGACAACTGGGAGTGTGCTCTGGACTCTGGTGCAATAATAAATACTAATGAAGACAAACTAATGGATGTAAGTGAGGCCTGTGATAGCAAGTATGTGTGCCTTTTTATCATCAACTTGTGCAAAGACACTTGCTAAGGCGCAATGGCAAAAAACATGTACAGCTGGGACCCTGGTGCAGAAATACAATCATATAAAGCCACGCACATACTTATTGATGTAAAAATGTTTCTCACAGCCTATACATGTCCACATATATCCTGCAAATACAGACAATTTCACAGTATTTCAGTAGCTCAGTCTGTTAAATGCCTTGCTTGCAATGCATTTTCCCATACACAGTCCTGGGTTTGAATCCAGTGTTGTGTCGCACTTCAATTACATTATTGTAAAGACAACAAGTAATGACTGAGTCATGCAATTCTACTCCCCACAGGTTACTGCTACTTAATTAACTGCTACCCAGTTTTGCAAGACAAAGGCCTGCAGGCAAAGACACAATGTATATATCCATATAGCCTAACTATATGTTGCCTACTACTCTGTTAGTCGCAGTGTTGCATAACAGACATACCTTAAGCACATGCCCAGATTGCACTGTATAGAATACCCTTGCCCTGGCTCTGCCATAACAACAGGCCTGACACAGCTGACACAGTTACACATACAGCTTGCTGTCCACCAAAGTATTCACACTCCCCCTATGTGTTGTAGGCTGTAGCAGCAGCTGCAGCCTGTAGCATACACAGCTGTATGTAAAGGTAGCTGCTACAAACCTACCATACCTCCTAATCCCCTAGAACAAGGGATTCGGACACAGCCATACTTAATGGGAGGGCAAAGGCCCAGAGATAGGGACATGTTTAACAGTTTGCCCCTTCAAAGATAGTAAGTTGATAGAATAACAGCTATTGCAGTAGCATGCATAGTCTGATGGGTATGAAGTGTGACACATGCATGTGTTTCTTCACTTACTGACCTCAGCCCACAATGATTGCCAGTGCACTACCAGATGACCACAATGGTATGAGACACTGACTACACATTTGAGACAAATCTGTGGACATACTTCATAAATCTCTATAGTGGATGGTGCTTGTACCTACCCTCTGTGATGCTGTAGTCTCCACACCTCAGTAATGTCCATCTCAAAAACTAAGACAGGGGCCAAGGCCTACATAAAGCACTGTGGTGGCATGTCATTGGCTAATGATAGTGCACTACAGCTGTTTTGGCTGCAATTAGTAATTCTGAGCCATTTATAGGTGCACAGACAATTACCTGTTAATGAGCAGTACCTTAAAAAGGCAATCAGCTGGTTATGGGGAACATGTCTGTATGAGACTTAACACAAACAGAGAGTGTATTATCAAAAGATTACTGGAAGCAAAGTTCAACAAAGGAGTACTGTACTCCACCAGGTAAGTAATAGATTTCTCCATATAACAGGATGCAGATGGGAGGATCGAGGATTGGGGAACAGGAATTACAGCAGTAAGCCAGTCTTAGCTCTATGGTGATGACATGTCATTGATACTCTGCTGTCCTACACCTACATGCATGCCTCTCAACTGTCCCTGATTTCAATCATATCTCAGCTCTGTCCCTGTCATTCCCACCTACAATGGTCAGCTGTTGTAGGAAAGTTAGTGGGTTATACATAGTGCATAATGACAGTAAGGGAGAGTGTACACCCCATAACATCAAATGATGTACTGTAATTCACCTCCTCTCATTCTGTCCATGTCTCACATAATTAGTTCTAATGTAAAACTGACCTCCGAATGTCCCTGATGTACTCTGGATAAGTTCATGTTTCTGTTGACATTTGTCTCTGGATGAAAACTATGCCTAACATATCTGCCAACCTCCTACAGCAAGAACTCAGGACAAAGCCATAATTAATGGGGGGACAAAGACCCAAACTCAGTGACAATGTTTATGTATTGCTCATAAAAAGTAAGAATGTGAATAGACTAAACTATTACTGTAGCATAACTGTGCTCTGAAGGATATGAAATATGAAACTCAGATGTCTATCTTTATTTTCTGACATCAGTCATCAGTGATTGGCCAACTATTTGTCAGAAATCCACAAGTTTGTGTGAAAATGACCAAGACTATGAGCAAACATTTTGACAGTCTGCAAACATCTGCATAGATGAGTGGTATGATGCCCACAGGGAACATATACTACAGCAGGTTTGCATTGCTGTCTGTCACTGTGACACACTGGTGTTGCTGGACTGTTCCCATATTGTCATTGTAATAGCACACTGCTATTTGTCCGATAGTGGCTGCATGACATATTAGTAGGAGTTTGGCCATAGGGGACTCACCACAGTAGACTGTAGTGATGGGTGTAGGAACATACAGCAGAATCTGTCACGGCACACAGGGACATACCCCAGTATTGCTACTATCTTGGTGATATCTACACACATACTGTGTTGACTGACTGTAGGGTATGACGTGGGAGGAAGCAGTGGATAGTGGATGCCATTATGAGTGTGCTGGATCTCTGCATAGTGGATGTCCATGTATCTGGTCCTGTAATATGTTCCCCTCTTGTTGTCTTTCAGGAACCATGTACCACAGGAGACATACACCCTTCTCAACTGCAAAGAATGACATTATACTGGATGGACTGAGACACCAAAATAATTTTTGCTGTCCAGGGGTAGCCACAATTGGGAACAGTAGGCGGCATTGTGGGCAGACCTTGTGTGGGTTGTCAGTCAGATTGGCTAACTGGACAGGATGAATGAGCAAGTCCAACACTGGGCCACAGATATGGTGCATGCTACATGACAAATGGCAGCTTCTGTTGCCAGGGATCGTGCCACCACCTGTGAAGGCCCTGTGACAGAACAACCACTCTCAGCCACAGAGGAATTCCTGGTGGACCTAGGAACAACCAACAGCTCCCAGGCATCCATCATGCCATACATCGTGGAAGTGGGTGCCACAGTGCCCACAGGAGAGGAGCATCCGGGTAAGCTTACTGTGTTCAGTAGTGTAATACTGTATCAGTCATTGTGTCAGGCTGTACATACCAGTACATGGGTGTCAGATATATCTGCATTAGGGAGGGGTTGGGTTTTATGCTCAGTTGTGCACACATACTCAGAATGTCAGCAATATAGCCATTATCACAATAGCTACTGTACATGGGGATATATGCACAACTTACCTTGTAGTGCTGCAATAGTCAGTGGTGCTGACAATACCTCTCCCTCACCTTTTCATAGGTCTATCAGGTGTGGCCCAAGTCTGTGGTCCTGTACCTGGTAAGTGTGATACTGTTGTTTTAAGGATCATATATACCCTATGAAAGCTAAGGGATGCCATTTTGCCCTAGGTGCAACTGTTGTGCTTAGCTAGAGTAGGATATTTTTATGTTCCATTCTGAAGCAGTTAACTACACTGCATAGACTGGGTAATCACAGGTGTGTAATTGTACAAACATTAACACATTTGCACTTATAGTTATGAGCAACTATGCAGACTGCTATACATGAGACAAGTACTCCACGATGCCTGTTCAAACACAGCAGGGAGAGTGTATATACCTGAGCCAGTGACACTACTACTGGCATATCATTCTCAATATAGGTGTTCTGGGTTTTATGTTTAGTTCTGTCACATACACTGTCATATTGCATACCTTATAGGTGTATTGTATTGTCAATGTTAACTGGATATAGCTGAAGGTCATGTTATAACAGGCCTGACTTGTCTGTGTATGGTGTTGTGAGTTTGTCTGCTGTGCATGGGAGCAGAGATGTAGGGCTTGTAATGCAGTTGTGGATCCTCATCTGTATGAGTCTGTGTGGATTACCATACCTAACTGTGCAGGTAGTAATGTACTGCTGTTGTTTTGCTTCACACAGGTGAGCAGGGAGGTTAGAGTCTGTCCCCCTCAGAACCTGAAGTTAGTGTCTCATCGGATGCTGATGACGATGGTGGTCATAGTAAGGCATATGTGGAGTTGTCAGTGGCTGAAACTATCCCAGAGGTTGATATCCCTCTTCTGCCCCCATTGTCACTGCACACAGTCAGTATTCCCACACATACATGGTCCCCAAAGACCACAAATATTCAACAGTCAGAGGGTGGAGACATTGAAAAGGGCAGTGTGACAACTATTGCATCAGTGAGTGTAGACACTGGCCATAGCCAGAAAGCTGGTGAGGTCCCACAAAGGTGGATTGACAGAGGTGCTCGTAGGAGGACTGCTGTACATCTACCACCTGTTACAGGTGTCACATCATGGATCACTCACTGCATGTTTCAGTCTGTCATGGAGGTACAGGAACATTCTGAATGCAACACCAGATGGATGCTTAGGGTTTTAGATGCAGCACAGTCTGACATCCATGACTCCCTCCACCGCAATGGGGACACCCTGGATTGACTCACTGTTGTCATGAATAGACAGTGGACTGAGACAGTGTCTGTCTTTGACCTCACAATGTCTGTGCTGGAACATCTGCTTGGAGTTGGGCATTGGATACATGGACGAAGGCCAGCAACACCCTCTGCTATGTGTCCATATGGCCATGCTCGGTTGCGCTCCTGTAGTGGCAGTACCTCCAGAGCTAAATAGGGAAGTGTGCTGTCCACACCAAGACATGGCCGGCCATAGGCACGTCGTCCTGGGTGGTCCAGTGAGGGACACAATCCCAGCATTTTGCAGTCACCATAAGGTACTAGCACCACATCTGTCCTTGGGCATAGTGGTGCCAGTGCTACTCCTGGCAGAACCAGTTCACATGTCTGTGGCTGGAGACAGTGAACTGTCCACTCTACCATGTATGGTCCACAGCTCACAGCTATCCAACATACACATGTGTAGGGATAGCAGTGGATTTGACTGTGTGCACTCATACACTCAAACACCGCTGTCACATGCAGGTCACCAACAGAAGCACACAGCATCTTTCCATGGCCATTCTAACCCACACCCCTTCCTGACTCACATACACATGCTGTCACCTGTTTGGCACAGCCTAGACCTCTGGCACCCCTGCAGCACACCCTGTCAATGTGATGATACCTGTGCCACATCCCTGTCATCAGTACCATCGATGAATGGAATTGCAAATATGTGTCTGATACACACAGTGACTATATTACTTTACATGTACTTTTGTGTAATATTGCTTTGCCATGGCACTTGTTGTGGGCCATTACAGGTATTGTATGCTGGCATGTGTCACAACTACACATCAAACTTTGTTTATCTTTATTGCATGATGTTAGACTGCCAGTAGTGTTATAGAATGAGAGGTGTGTCATGGATCTGTGTATGTGTCTGTTCCAGGTGTCTGAGGGGTTAAACAATGGACACATGGTGGCAATACAGTGGCATAGGATGGCATGGTGCACAGTCGTAATATGATGTCAGCAAGGTAAGGTACTATATGTGCATGGCTCCCTAGGTGCATATGTGTATCAGGGACAATGGGAGCAGTCAGTGTAATCATGCATTCATGCTTTGTGACATGGTCTGCTACCCTTGATGTGTATCACCTGGGTTTTCTAAACGTACAAATCTAGAAGGTGGTGGACATTAGTTATGCTTATGTGGAGGAGGGCAATTTAGATGCCAGCAGCTAGTCACATGCCCAAACTGCATAACCATTGCACAGAGATAGCACATATGGGCATGTCCATAATGCTGTAAGGGGATATACTTATATATACACACACAGAGTTGGCTGATTTGAGATTAGAATATCTACCTATCTACTATTACCCACTACAGCTTGCAGTACTTATCGCATGCACCATGGAGTTTATCTAATATTAGACTATCAGCCAGCACTCTTAAGGTGGATGACATCACCAAGCCTTGTAAAGGAGGCCAATGTAGGGGCCAGCAGCTAGTCACAAGGCCTTAAAATGCATAACCATCGCATAGAGATAGACCTGATGGGCATGTCTTTAGTGCTGCAAGGGAATATATTTGCATGCACACACAAGTTGGATGAAGTGAGATTAGAACCCCTACATATCTACTACTGCACATGATAGCTCACAGTACTTATCGCATGTGCCACAGAGTTTATCTGATATTAGACTGTCAGCCAGTGCTCTTAAGGTGGATGACATCAGCAGGCCTTCTACAGGAGAACAATTTAGAGGCCAGCAGCCAGTCACAGGGCCATAATATACATACCATTACATGGAGATAGCCCATATGGGCATGTCTGTAGTACTACAAGGGGATATATTTATACACACACACACATACACACACACACACACACACACACACACACACACACACACACACACACACACACACACACACACACACACACACACACACACACACACACACACACACAAGTTTGATGATGTGAGATTAGAACCTCTACCTATCTACTATTACACACTACTTATTACAGGTTATGTCTGTTGTATATGTGGATGCAGGCACAGTACTTGTGGAGTACATAAAGTGGCCCTGTGTTAGACAGCATGTGTGGCCTGCAGAGTAATACTGCTTGGTGCTGTTCTTGTATCTAGTGTCTTAGGAGTGGGATACCTGGTCATATCCCTGCTATGTGTGTACAGTTATCAGTATGGCCATATTTCGCAGTTTGCAGTTTGATAGGTGGAAATGTGGCCAGGGACAATATGGTCTATCCAAGGCATGTGTTGCAACCATTGTACATTATTCCACCTGCTCACCTTTGTCTGTCTACAGGGTGACATTCCACAGGCACAGGGGTTTGTGGGTGAGTGGATTATGTACCATTGCATTCTTAGTCTGGTTCCATCAAACAACTGTTGTGATGTGTAAGTGCAGATAACCCCAGCATTCCGGGGTATGTGGGGACATTCGTACACCCCCCCCCACACATATCTATATAAATGTGTATAACAGGGATGTCTCCTTAACTGTTGTGTGTGTACATTACAACATTATGTAAATGTGTTATGTAGATATATGTGGAGAGTCTATGTATCATTGTACTTTATATAGCTATATATATATATATATATATATATATATATATATATATATATATATATATATATATATATATATATATATATATATATATGTGTGTGTGTGTGTGCGTGCCATGTACTGATAGATACACTAATCAAGTGTGAGGGGGGTAGGGAGGGACATATATGCATATGTAGCTGTATATATGTACAAACATGTTTCCACATAGCAGGTCTTTGGGCAGAAGAAGCAACAGACTTGGGCTCAAGTTAGCTAAGTGTAGGAGAATGCCAAGTGTGACTGTCAGTACTTACAAGGTGACTCCAGGCCAGAGATGCCTGTACTGCAGTCTGGGATTATGTGTGCTGCAGGTCATTAGTTACTGCACCTGTTACCACAGTACAGCACTTCTCTGATATTGTCCAAGGCATTCCCCAGGTGTTTGCTATGTGACTCATACCTCTCAACTGTACAAAGCTTCACAGAATGCCAAGATTTTTGCCTCATATTTTTGGTCCATTTTACATAACATTGTGGTTTTGTGGCAAATTAGTGACAAAGCACTGAAGACTGAAATAAATAAATAATGACAAACATTTGAGTTTCAGACACCATACACATCAGGAGATTCATGCTAATGCAAGACCTGTTATTCTATCAACTTTCTACATTTGTAAAAGCAATATTTAAAAGTTGTCCCTATTTGTCGTCCTTTGCCCCACTTTTATTCATGGCTTTGGCCAAGTTCTTGCTCTAAGAGGTTGAGAGATATGATGAGACTGGGGTACATGGTGTAATACCACACACAGCATGGCAGTCTGCATACCTCTCCTTGTACATGTTTTTGCAGAATGTCCAGCATTTGGCACCATATGTCTGCTCTGTTCCTCACACATTTGTGGTTTTCTGGTAATATACTGTAAAATGCAGTTGCTGAATTGTTGTAACTACTGAGATATTTAAGTGATGGCCTTTACATCCATAGGTTCATAGGTTCATAGGTAGATACTAGGCTATTGGCCCTAGGACCTATACAAGCCTAGCCTAAAAGGTACCCTGGCTTTCGCCACCCAAGAAAATTATTTTCCTGTTCCCCTGTCAAGCAGAACCACATAAGTGATCCCTGGGGTGAATTTCTTATTACCCATCCAATCATCAAGATTTTTCTTGAAGAGTGCTAATGAGGAGCTCTGTTTGACATAGATAGGTAGTCTGTTCCAGAATATGGGAAGTCTCTGGGACAGGAATCTATCCCTCCAGCATGTTCTGTTTATTGTGGTAACAAGGTTTAGGTCCCTAGAGCGTGTAGCTCAGAGGGATTAGGATTTCTTTAAGTGGAGCATGTGCAACAGCTCTGGGTTTGACATAGCTTTGTATGTTAGGCAGAGATCGCCTCTGAGTAGGCAATATGCGACTGAGTAAAGCTGGAGTTTTTTGAGTCGGTCTGCGTAGGGCATCTGTTTGAGTCCAGTAATCCTCTTTGTGAGGTATTTCTGCGGCCTTTCCAGTTGTTGTAGATGTCTTGTGAGGTACATAACAAAAGGGGCATTGTACTCTATAATAGGTGTAATGAGTGATGAGTAGAGGGGAACTATGACCTCTTTTTTCTGGATGAGAAACCTTTTGTGATGAGGTGTGCCACATAGAAGGATTTCCTGACCACTGTGGCAAAGTGATTATCAAAGGAGAGACTACTGTCCACATGTGTCCCAAGGTTTTTTATCATACTTTCAGTGTTAAGTAGACTACCAGCTATGTGGTAGTTCATGGGTACAGAGTTTTTACCAAAGGGGATGACAATGCACTTTTTGGCATTGAGCTTGAGACCATGGCTTTGACACCAGGCATCTGTCTCAGTGAAGCCCTTTAATAGGATGTCCACATCGTTATGAGTTTTGATTATGGCTCCTAGTTTGCAGTCATCTGCGAATTTAGTTAGCCAAAGATCTTCTATGTTAGTCTGTACTTCAGAAAAGTAGATACCAAACAGGATAGGACCCATGACTGAACCCGGTGGTACTGCACTTGCCACTGGTCTGAAGTCTGATTTGGAGTCTGCTACTTTCACAGTGTGGGTTCTGTCAGTAAGCCAGTTGGCAACCCATCTTGTGACACAGGGATTTATTCCTAGTTTAGTGAGTTTATCTATAATTCCAGAGTGGGGGATAGTGTTGAATGCCTTGGCGAGATCTAGATAGGCTGTGTGAACCACCTTACCCTCATCTATGACTTTGGTGACTGCTTCAAAGAAGTCTGTCAGGTTTAGGAGACATGATCTGCCTTTTACAAACTTGAACTGTGTAAGATCCAGAGTTTGGAGATCTCCAATGTCTTTGTATATGAGTTCCATGATGATACGTTTCATGGCCTTGCAGACCAAGCTCAACAGGCTAATGGGGCGGTAGTTCCCGGGGTTTGTTGTGGGCCCCACCCCCTTTGTGAAGTGGGATAACCATCGTGGTGTGCCATTCAATGGGCACAAAGCCTGAGGTGAGGCTATGATTGAACATGGTACTTAGGTGGGGTGCCAGTTCATTCTGTAGTTCATGTAGAAGGCAGCCTGGGATGTTGTCAGGTCCCATGGATGCTGTGTTCTTGGCTTTGGTGAGTGAGGTTTTTACCTGTGCAGCCCTAACTACAGGAACTTTTCATTCTTCTGGAATAAAGATGAGCCCTTTAGGGGGTGAGGGGGGGGGTAAAGTTAGCACTCAACCTATCTGCCAGGATGTTGGCAATATCAGTTGGTTCTGTATATTTAGTGTCATTGTGAGGTAACTCAGAGCAGATCTGAGTGTTGCCATTGAGATTCTTGACATAACTATAGAATGCTTTGTGGTTGTCTTTAGAATCAGTGGTGATTTTCTTTTCATAACTAGCTTTGGAGGATTGTATGAGGGATCTCAGCTTCTTACTGAGGCTGACCAGGGAGTTTCTCCAATCGTGAGATTTTACTCTTTTTTGCAATAGATTCTTTCTTCTGTTGTAGAGTTTGTTTATGGCAGATGACCACCAGATTGGCTTCATTTTTTTGGAGGATAGCATCTTTGTTCTGTTAGGGATAACACAATCTATGCACTCGTGTACGAGCTTATAAAGTGCTTTTATGTAGGATTCAGCAGTCGTACCTCTGTTGTCCCTCTGCATGGGTGTCGTGAAGTTTGCCACTTCTGTCTTAAGAAGCTTGATGTTGGCTTTGGTGAAATAATTTACGGTTGTTTCCTAATGGGGGGTGGGAGCGGGATGTGGATGTCTAGGGTGATTAACTTGTGGTTGGATCTGACCAGCGAGGAGCTGACCTCTGGTGTGGAACAACAGTCGCCCATGTTGGTGATGACCAGGTCTAGGATATTGCTGCCCCTGGTAGGGGTGTGGATAAGTTGATCCAAGGCATTGGAATTGATGAATTCCAGAAAACGTTGAGCAAAAGAGTTGGTACATGAGTAGTTTTCCCAGTTAATGGTGGGATAGTTGAAATCACCCATTATTAGGGTGTTGGGTTGTACCTTAATATTTTCCAGTGTATCAAGAAAAGAGAAGTGGAAATCCTGGGGCATGGTGGGGGGTCTATAGCAAGCTACAATCTGGAATGCAGTTTTGCCCAGAGTTAGTTGAACTTGGATAATCTCGGATGCATTATGCTGAGCAACTAGCTTTAAGGTGTGAATATCCTTAATGAATATGGACAAACCTCTGCCTTTAGTGTTCTGGTCCAGGTCAGATGGCCGAAAAGTGTGGTATGAGTTATGGCCTGGTAATGCAGGGGTGCTCTCTAGAGCCTTGAACCAGGTCTCAGTCGCTGCACAGATACTGATGTTCTCCATTTTAAGGAGTGCCTCAAGTGAGTGCATTTTTAGATTTAGACTTCTAGCATTGAGTAGCATTACCCTCAGTTTTTGCTTGACTGTTCCTGTTATGGTGGTAAATTTGTCATTTGAACCTTGCCTAAAAAAGGCACTATATGGGCTGCAAGACCCTTAGCCAGTATCCAGAATCCCAAGTGTGACAGCTGCAGGCCATCTCTGGAAAAGCATCATGGTCTGTCAACCATATTGTCCCAGGCAGACAGCTACTGGATCCCCTTAGAATGACACCAGAAGCTTAGCCAATTGTTGATGTCAATCATTTTGTCCTTGTACTGCGGTATCATTCTGGGTGATGGCAGGATGCTACTCAGGGCTAGGGTCATACCTGCCTGGGCTACAAGATCGGAGATCTCTTCCATGTTTCTTTTCATGTAGGCCAGGGAGGTACATCTCAGGTCATTCACACCAACATGGACAATGACAGAGTCATATTTGTACTTGTTGTGGAGTGACCTGAGTGGGTGGGTTATGTGACGGAACCTGGAACCCGACAGGCAGCTGACAGTAACCTTCTCCTTGCTTAGCCTGGTGAGTGGCATATCAGTGTGCCTGACTATAGAGTGACCTATGACTAGTGTCTTGGGTACGTTGTTTTGCCTTATGGGCTGTGTTTGAGTTGCACACTGAGTCTGTGGGCTATGTGTCATTTGGGTTGTGTTGGGGGGGTAGAGGTTGCTTGCATTTCTGCTTTGGAGGTCTCTGTTGCTTGAGCATATTATTATTGAGAGCCTCCGCAAATGTTTTTGTGTTTCTATATGTGGATTTTGGTGGTGCAGGTTCAGTGGACCTATGTGATGTGTGTGATGTGGTGCAAATGTTTACCCTCTCCTCTTGACTGTCACCGCCAGTTTGGCTAGATAAGTGCATATCTCACAGGTTGTGGTGCTGGATGGTAGGAGGAGAGGGTTGTCTGTGTACATGAGGCAATTGCTACATTGCCCAAAATGCCCAGATTAATCAGATAGACAGGAGAGAACACTGGGAGATGACCCTTGGACACGCCTGAATAAAAAATTACTTTCCTCTAGACAAGTGAGGAAAGTGAGTATAAGAGCTGTTTTTCTCTAAGCAAGTGAGGAAAGTAAGTACAAAAACGGTTTTCCTCTAGGTAAAGAGCAAGGTTGAGTGCTGTAATCATTTGTAGCTTATTTAGTGCTAACAACAAGTTCTGAACAAGTGCTGAGCACGAATTAGCAAATTCAAGTGCTAAAACTAAGAATCTGTACCTGGATCTTGTGGTAGATAGGCTACTTAGTGCTTACCACTCCCACTGATAAGCTGGAATGCTTCCCTCCAACACAGAAAGGCTTGGGGAGCTCAGAAGTTTGCAAACAGTCCTGGATATAGAAAATCTGCATCTGGACTAGGCTAGTTACAGGAAAGGTGGGAAACAAGTGCAAACATGGGCATTTAAACCAGAAAGTTGAAAGAGATGGATAAACTGCCCAAACGGCCAATAAACTACAATTTCTGGGCCAGAAACCACTCTTGTGGTAGATAGGCTACCTAGTGCTTACCACTCCCACTGATAAGCTAGAAGGCTTCCTTCCAACACAGAAAGGCTTGGGGGGCTCAAAAGCTTAGAAACAGTCCTGGATACAGCAAACCTGCATTTAGACTAGACTAGTTACAGGAAAGGTGGGAAACAAGCGCAAATGCAGGCTTTTAAACCAGAAAGTTGAAAGAGATGGAAAAACTGCCCAAATGGCCAGTAAACTACAATTTCTGGGCCAGAAACCACTCTTGTGGTAGATAGGTTACCTAGTGCTTACCACTCCCACTGATAAGCTAGAAGGCTTCCCTCCAACACAGAAAGGCTTTGGGGGCTTGGAATCTTACAAACAGTCCTGGTTACAGAAAATCTGTATCTGGACTAGACTAGTTACAGGAAAGGCAGGAAACAGGCTTATATTTTTTTTGTAAAGTGGAAAGGGAGAAAGGAGAAACAGAATATAATTAAAAATTAAGGACCTAAGTGGCTTGCCCTTCACAAATGTTCTCTCTGTATTAGGTAGAATGAGCTAGTGACACTAGACTAGAATAGAGCTGGTATAGAGCTGAACAGATGGAACTGGTTGGAGTGTCTGAAGTCAAAATATGATCTCACTGTACTCAGTTGAGTGTGCAAATGAGATAGATCCAGGAGGAGTATTCAAACACAAATTTACAGGAGGGGCGGCCAATTCCAAACCCACCAAGATTAATACCACAAGAACAGGGAGGGTGGGAAACTAACTGCAGAGAGAGAGAGAGACCACAGTATTCTATGAAACAAATAGAAAAATACATAACTACACAGAGACACAGACCACAATATTCAATGAAGCTATTAAATAGACAGAAAAATTAAATGCAGTACAATCTTTAACACTGCAAGTTTGTACTTAACTCAGCTAGCAATGCAGTTGATTGTAGGTATGTAGCAGAAGCCAAACAACTCAGATATTGAGCAGTAATAAATTCAAAGATATGTGACTAACACTTATAATTACAGAGAACCCCTCTAGGCTAAGAGTTTAACACTGAATATCAATGAAGTGAAACAGAATAGCTCCCACTTACTGCAGATACAGAGAGAGAGAGACCACAGTATTCTAAGAAACAATTAAATAGAAAACTAAATAACTACAGAGAGACACAGATCACAATATTCAATGAACCATTTAAATAGACAGAAAAATAAAATGCAGTACAATCTTTAACACTGCAAGTTTGTGCTTAACTCAGCTAGTAATGCAGTTGATTGTAGGTATGTAGCAGAAGCCAAACAACTCAGATATTGAGCAGGACCATGCAACATGACAAAGGGGGTGGATTGGTCGTGATGAATGTGTGTGACTATAATATGAAAATTAGGTCCATTTTTGCATCTGACACCTATAAGGCAAATCTAAAAGACTTATTTATTGACCAACAAATCTCGATTGATGATTATAACTATCTAAATGTGATTCATCCTAATATCCCCCACATGTTTGGCTTGCCTAAGATAGACAAAAACAAAGATCAACCACCTATGCAACTGATTGTTGATGGCCATGGTTCTATCACCAACCCCTTGGCCAAATATTTGGGCACCAGATTAAAATCTTGGTTACCCAAGAGCAACATATTTGTTGTGATTGGTGGGAATTTTTACAAAAAATGAATGACCTTCCCTTCAAAGACACATACACCTTTAACACAGTGGATGTCAAGGATTTGTATTTGGTCATTCCTCATGACTTAGGACTGGAATGGTTTTCTAAATTTTTGATGGAGAAGAATATCCCACAAGACCAAATTAATGTTTATGTCAATTTATTGGAGATTGTACTGAAAAATAATTTTGTTAAATTTGGAGGTGATCTGATCTTACAACAAGCAGGGATAGCCATGGGTGCAGCATGTGGAGGTCTTTTTGCCAACATTATTATGATACAATGAGAGAAGAAGTTCTTAATTAACTCTTCTTTATTGCATCATGTAGATTCTACACACGCTTTTTGGATGACATTTTCACCTTGTGGGATGGTGAAGCTCACGACATCCCCCATTTTTTGGCATATATTAATCAAACAGCAGAGTTTCTTGCATTCGCCTATGAGATTAATGACATGACCATAGCTTATCTGGATATATGGTTGGACAAGGACAACACAAACAGAAGATTCACTGCCAAAATTGATAGGAAACCCACATATTCAAACCGTTTTCTCCATTTTGACAGTTTGCACCCTATAACACAAAAAGGGCAGTGGTCAAGGGCCAGATTGTGAGGGCAGCCCAAATGACCACAGAGGATACTCCCTTTTGGGATGAGTGCATATTGCTGAAAAACATGTTTTTAAAATGTGGCTATCCTACAAAGTTTGTAGACAATTGGATGCTAGAGGTGATAAATAAACATGAGTCTCATCATTTTGTGCCAATTCTGGGAGGACCTTGTATGACCAACAATGGAAGTCAGGAAGTCCTGGATGGTGGGGATACTACATCGATGCCACCCATGGCTGAGATCTCAAGCACAAACACGGAGACCTTCAGGAATTCTTTTATTACAATCTATTCTAATGAAGGTCTCTCCATTAAATCAATTCTGGAAAAGAATTGGTGTCTTCTACAAGAGAATACCATTCGTGACTATATGGGGCCAGGTCCATGGGTGGTGTTCAAAAGGGACAGGAATTTGAAAACAATATTAGAACACAGTTGGTCCAAACACCAGCATAAGTAAAATTCTGAATTTATGGGGACGAAAAAGTGTGGTGGTTGTGCCTACTGCCCCAATATTCTGGTGTGCCATGAAATTGCTTTGAACAATCAGATGGTTGCTATAAGAAACAGATTCAATTGTTATACAGCAAAGGTGGCATATTGTGCACTGTGTATGTTCTGCCCCTGTTTTTACATAGGAAAAATGGACAGGGGACTGAGGGACAGAATATATGAACATTTGTATGAAATCAGAATGAAAAAAAACACTAATGCCCTCTACAAACACATAAAAAGTTACCCACATGACACGTTCAAATTTTGTATTTTGGAACAAATGCCTTCCAACAGTAATGAAAGTCCATGGATCTTATTACTGGAAAAAACATGAACTTTATTGGCAGCTGTGTTTGAATGCCAATAACTGGCCTGGACTCAATGAACATGTTTCAATAGCATGTTTGCTCAAGTTAAAAGCACTGAAAAGATGAGCCCTAAATACAGGGTTTATATTTTACATATTTTACATATTTTTGTGGTCATTTTTCTGATTTATAAGGAATGCATTTTATACTATTATATATATATTTTTTTATATATTTTTTTTCCCTTGTTTGCAAATGTTGTCACTTGAATTAACTCAGTGCTACACACTGTGAATTTCTTTGTGGCTCCTTTAAGATGATGCTTCATTTCCTGAGGGCTTGGCAGTCATGTGACTGAGCACAAAAGTTGCAAACTGTCTGGGTACTTCCATCAATGTTTAACTGATGAAGTTCATGTATTTTTTGGGAAGAAAGCGCTCATTTCAAAAAGTTTCTAGATTAAAGTTCTTCTGGATTTTACCTGCAGCAGTTTGTTTCCTTGGGCCTTCCACTTGTGTTTTAATCTGTGTTTCTTCAGTTTGTTTTTTGATATTGTGATTCCACCAGGGTGGCTTGCCTTTTGAGTTTGTCTTATTCTTAATACGAGTGGGCACAGCTAGCTCTATACAGCTATCAATATGGCTGTACAGAGATTTCGTAAATAGCTGAATCTTGAGGCAATGTTACAACTGCCTCATGTACACAGGCAACCCTCTCCTCCTCCCAACAAATTCCAACACATGTGAGAGATGCAACCATATAGCCAAACTGGAGGCTAAGCTCTCTCAACTCAGTACTGGCGTAACCAGTCAGGAGGAGAAGGAAACCACACTCACTACAATTCCAGTCTCACATAGACCTACCACGACAGCAAACCAAACACATAAACACACGAAAACATACTCGGAGGCTCTAAATAAAAATCTGGCTAAGCAGCAGAGACCTCCAAAGCAGACACCCAAGCAACCGCTACCCCAAAACAAAACAGGTGCAACACATAGCTCACAAAGCCAGTGTGCCGAACAGTCACAGCCCTTAAGGCTAAACAACACACCTGATACACTTGTAATAGGTGACTGTATCGTCAGGCACACTGACGTCCCGCTCACCAGGCTGAACAAGGAGAAGGTCATGATGAGCTGCCTGTCAGGCGTTAGGATCCACCACATAACACAAGCACTCAGGTCTCTCCAGGGCAAGTACAAATATGACTCAGTCATTGTCCATGCTGGTGTGAATGACTTGAGATGTACCTCCCTGGACTACATGAAAAGAGACAGAGAGGAGCTCTCTGAGCATGTAGCCCAGGCCGGTATGACCCTGACCTTGAGTAGCATCTTACCCTCACCAAGAATGATGCCACAATATGAAGACAAGATGATCAATTTCAAAAATTGGGTTAAGTATTGGTGTCATTCAAAGGGGATCCAATGCCTGTCAGCCTGGGATGACATGCTTGATAATCCACGATGCTTCGCTAGGGACGGCTTGCACCTGTCACCCCTGGGCTTTTGGATATTGGCAAAGGCTCTTGTCACCCCCATAGTGCCTTTTTTAGGCAAGGCTCATAAGACAAACCCACCTCCATAGGAATCACAAGGGATAAGAAACTAAGAGTAATGCTACTCAATGCCAGAAGTCTAAACCTCAAGATGCACATGCTCGAAACTCTCCTTAGCATGAGAACATTGATATCTGTGCAGTAACAGAAACCTGGTTCAAGGCTCCCGAGAGCACCCCAGCACTACCAGGTTATACCTCATACCATGCTTTTCGGCCCCAAAACTTGGACCGAACCACAAAGGAGGGAGTATCAATATTCGTCAAAGATACCCACACCTCCAGGTAGGTGGCACAGCACGAAGCATCAGAGACTATCCATGTGCAACTAACAGTGGGTAAAACTGCCTTCCAGTTTATATCCTGCTACAGGCCACCCTCCCAAACCCAGGAACCCCACTTGGCCTTCCTGAGAACACTGGAAAATATGAAGGTCTCTCCAAACACCATTATATCGGGTGACTTCAACTACCCAAGCATAGACTGGGAGCATTACTCTAACTCCAACACCCTAGCCCAAAGTTTTCTAGAATTTATAAACTCAAATGCTATGGAACAACTTGTTACCACTCCCACAAGAGGGGAAAACATACTGGACCTGATCATCACCAACATGGGGGCTCTATGCTCCAGACCAGAAGTGTATCCCTCACTGGTAAGATCAGACCATAAACTAATCTCACTGGATATTCACATCCCGACCCCACCCCTGCCCAGAAAACCACAGTGAAAAACTTCTCTAAAGCAAATTTTGCACTCATCAAAACCGAGGTGGAATCCTTCAAAGCCCCCAGGCCTGTGAAAATACAGCCCAGACTGCAGAATCCTTTATAAACGCATTCTATGAACACCTTCAGGAATGCATGGATCATGCAATCTCAAATAAAACCAAGACCCAATCCTCCAAAGGCAGGCGTCCTGTCTGGTGGTCCCCAGCCATAAACAAACTATACAATAAAAGGAGGAAGCTACTACATGATACAGCAAAATCCCAAAAAGGGAAGGCATCTCTGATCAGTATTAGCAAAAAACTACGGGCACTCATAAAATCGTCTAAGACCAGCTTCGAGAGAAAAATTGCACAGGACACTAAGGATAATCACAAGGCTTTCTTTAGTTATGTTAGGAACCTGGGTGGGAATTCCCAGATATGCTCAGAATTAGTCCAAAATGACAAAAAATACACCGAACCCACAGACATTGCCAACATCCTAGCTGACAGGTTCAGCGCAAACTTCCCCCCCTCCCCACCAAAAGGGCAAATATCTATCCCAGCAGAGTGCTGCCCCCCTGACATCTCAGATGCTCAGGTAAGAGCCGCCCTCTCCAAAGCAAAAAACACAGCATCAATGGGACCAGACGGTGTCCCGGGCTGCATCCTACATGAACTCCAAGAAGAGCTAAACCCAAACATAAAACTACTGTTCAATCTCAGCCTTACTACAGGATATGTACCCAAAGAGTGGTGTACAGCAACAGTGATCCCTCTCCACAAAGGTGGTGCCTCAACGGATCCTGGAAACTATTGCCCCATAAGCCTGACTAGCTTGGTCTGCAAAGCTATGGAAAGGATCATCATGGACCTCATAAATAAAGATATTGGGGACCTACAGACACTGGATCCTACCCAGTTTGGCTTTGTTAAGGGCAGATCCTGCCTCTTAAACCTGGTCGATTTCTTTGAAACAGTCACCAAGGCCATTGACAAGGGGAAGGTGGTCCACACAGCCTACCTGGACCTCGCAAAAGCCTTCGATACAATACTCCACTCAGGCATTATAGATAAGCTCACCAGCTTAAATATAAACCCCTATGTCACTAGATGGGTTGCAAACTGGCTCAAGGACAGAACCCACATGGTTAGAATTGCTGGAGCCATGTCAGACTCCAAACCAGTTGCAAGTGGCGTCCCACAAGGCTCAGTACTGGGACCTCTCTTGTTCAGTATATATTTCTCAGAGGTACAGGCCAACACAGAAGGACTGTGGCTGACCAAGTTCGCAGATGACTGCAAACTAGGTGCCATAATTGACTTTCCAGCCGACACACGCATCCTACAAAAGGACCTCATATAAACAGGCAACTGGTGCCAGAGCCATGGCCTCAAGCTAAACACCAAAAAGTGTATAGTCATCCCCTTTGGCAAAAACAAAGTGCCCACAAATTACCACATAGGTGGTAATCCATTAAGTACGGAAGAAGTAATTAGGGACCTGGGGACCCAAGTTAATAGCAATCTCTCCTTTGAAAGCCACGTGGCCAAAGTGGTTAGAAAAACATATTATATAGCCCACCTAATCATGAAGGGATTCACATCTAGATCAGGGGAGGTCATCGTGCCTCTTTACTCATCCCTCATCAGGCCCATAATTGAGTACAATGCCCCTTTTGGGATGTACCTCACCAGACACCTGCAGCAACTGGAAAGACCCCAAAAGTACCTCACCAAGAGGATCAAAGGGCTCAAACAGATGCCATATGCTGCCTGGTTATAGAAACTCCAGCTCTACTCAGTGGCATACCGCCTGCTCAGAGGCGATCTGTGCCTGACGTATAAAGCCATGTCCAACCCGGAATTAATGGACATGCTGCACTT
Organism: Protopterus annectens; assembly: GCF_019279795.1. NCBI lineage: Eukaryota > Metazoa > Chordata > Ceratodontiformes > Protopteridae > Protopterus > Protopterus annectens. The sequence goes on along the minus strand of NC_056729.1, from coordinate 273,569,493 downwards.
CAGAAAATCCAAATCCCATCGAGCTACGTGCTCGAGAGACTTGAACCTCAGCACTGAAATAAATAGGACATACTGGAGGGACAGATTCATAACCCAGAGGCTCCCTTCACTCTGGAATAAAATCCCAGTCCAGGTTAGGCAGAGTCCCTCATTGACTCTCTTCAAGAGGAATCTTGATGAGTGGATGGGAGATCATAGGTTTACCCCGGGTATCACTTATGTGTCACTTTTAGACAGAGGCATAGTATACTAACCTCGAAAAAGGGCATAGCAAAATTCATTTAAAATGGGTGGCAAAAGCCAAACACACTCTGGCTAGGCTTATAAATGCCCTAGGGCAGATAGCCTGGTATGAACCTATGAACCTATGAACCTATATGTTGTGTTTACTAGGTTTAGGGGTGAGTGGAATTTAGCCAAGGTTTTGCTTAGTAGAGAGAAGTTAGCCTTGGAGTAGTTCCTAAAAAGTTTTGGTTTCTCTGGATCCCCAGATTTAAATTTTATTTCAAGTAATACTGCCTTATGGTCAGATCTGATGAGCAAAGACATTACAATGGGTGAAGAACAACAGCCTCCCATGTTCATGAGTACAAGATCAAGGATGTTTGTACCCTTGGGAGGAGAATGAACCAACTGTTCCAGAATGTTGGCATTAACAAAATTTAATAATCACTGGGGTTGTGCATTAGAAGTGCTGTAAACTTCCCAGTCTCTAAAGGGGTAGTTGAGATCCCCCATGAATATCATACTGTGTGAATGTTAAGGGATTCTAGTGCATTGAGATAGGTAGTGTGGGTTTCCTTGGACATGGTGAGGGGACCTATAGGTTGCAATAATATGGTACAACACTCTGTTTATGGTGAGTTGCACAGGTATAAGTTCCAGTGGGTCATACACTTTATCTAATGTGGATGTGAGGTTGTTTTTAATACAGACTGAGACTCCTACACTTTTAGTTCCTTCCTGTGCAGTATCTGGTCTAAAGGTGTGAAAGCCATTATAACTTTGCATTGCTGGGGTACTCTCCATGACTTTAAACCATGTCTCCATTACTATACAGATGTCTACACTCTTCAGGGTGAGGAAGGCTTGCAGGGAGTGGAGTTTCTTGTTAAGACTTCTGACATTGAGCAGTACCACCTTCAGATATTCCTTCATAGGTTCAGTTAAGTTGGTGGGTTTATCAGTTTGGCATTTCCTCAAAAAAGGCATTATGGGAGTAGAAAAGATCTTTGCCAGTATCCAAAAGCCTAGAGGGGAAAAGTGCAGACCTTCCCTGGCAAAGCAGCATGGTTTGTCTGTCAACCATGTTTTCCCAGGCCATCAAATATTGTACCCCCCTGGATTGACACCAGAAGATAAGCCAGTTTTTAAAATCAATCATTTTCTGCTGGTAGCATGGCATCATCCTTGGAGAAGATACTGTGCTGATTGCTCAGTGCTAGACTCATACCTGCCTGAGACACATAATCAGTGAGCTTGATCACATCTTGCTTCATATAGTCAAGAGCGATATGTCTTAGGTCATTAGAGCCATTTCATACTGAGCTGATCGGAGGAAGGGATCTGAGCCAACTAATAACATTAAGTATCCTGTTTTGTTGCTTATTTTTATGAGTTATTTATAGCACTTTTATTGTCTGCATATACTTTTCCAGCTAATTTCATCATGTGTGAGGTATTAACTAGAAATTTTCTACAGTTGATAAGCATCTGGTTGGGTTTGTTTGTTCTGATTTTTGTTTCCCACCCTACCTCCCTATTGGTATCCTGTTTTTATACTTGGTGGCTTTGCAGTTGCCTGCCCCTACTGTAAATTTGATCTGGGACACTCCTCCCAGTCTAGTGTCATTACCTCATCCAGGGAGAACATTTGAGAAGGCCAACCCAGTTAGTTTCTGCTCCTCCTTTCCCCTTTCCACTTTACAAAAAAATATGTTCTAAGCTTGTTTCCTGCCTTTCCTGTAAGTTGTCTAGTCCAGATGCAGATTTGCTGTATCCAGGACTGTTTATAAGCTTCTGAGCCTCCAAGCCTTCCTGTGTTGGAGGGAAGCCTTCTAGCTTAATTTTGTTTCTTAGATCTAGCCAGTTTTTAGTTTCAGCACTCAAATCTGTTACTCTGAGCTCAGCACTTGTTCAGAACTCATTGTAAGCACTAAATAAGCTACAAATTACTACAGCACTCAACCTTCCTCACTTGTCTAAAGGAAAACAGTTTTTAGCACTTAATAAATAAGCACCTATCCAGGCATGTCTAAGGGTCAGCTCCCGGTGTTTCTCCTGTCTACCTGATGAATCTGGGCATCTTCAGGCAATGCAGCAATTGGCTCATGCACACAGACAACCCTCTCCTCCTACCACCCAACACTACAACCTGTGAGAGATGCACTTATATAGCCAAACTGGAAGCAAAGCTCTCTTCACCCAAGACTGGACTAGACAGTCAAGAGGAGAAGGTAAACACTTGCACCACACCACACTCATGACATAGTCCCTCAAAACCTACACCATCAAAACTCACACATAGAAACACAAAACACACCCCTACATTTGTGGAGGCTCTCAATAAGAATTTACCCAAGCAGCAGGGACCTCCAAGGCAGAAACGCAAGCAACCTTCACCCCCAACACAACCCAAATGACACATAATCCACAAACTCAGTGTGCCACTCAACCACAGCCCATAAGGCATAACAATGCATCCAACACATTAGTCATAGGTGAGTCTATAGTCAGGCACATTGATGTTCCACTCACCAGGTTAAACAAGGAGAAGGTTACTGTCAGCTGCCTGTCAGGTGCCAGGATCTGCCACATAACGCATGCACTCAGGTCACTCCACAAGTACAAATATGACTCTGTCATTGTCCATGTTGGTGTGAATGACCTGAGACGTACCTCCCTGGACTACATGAAAAGAGACATGGAGGAGCTGTCCAATCATGTAGCTCAGGCAGATATGATCCTAGCTCTGAGTAGCATCCTGCCATCACCCAGAATGATACCACAGTACAAGGAAAAATGATTGACTTCAACAATTGGCTACACTTCTGGTGTCATTCTAAGGGGATCCAGTCTCCGTCTGCCTGGGATGACATGATCAATAAACCACAATGCTTTGCCAGAGATGGCCTGCACCTGTCACCCTTGGGATTCTGGATACTGGCTAAGGCTCTTGCCACCCCTATAGTGCCTTTTTAGACAAGGTTCAAATGACAAATTCACCACCATAACAGGTACAAGCAAGCGAAATCTAAGGGTAATGCTACTCAATGCTAGAAGTGTAAACCTCAAAATGCACTCACTTGAGGCACTCCTTAAAATGGAGAACATCGACATCTGTGCAGTGACAGAGACCTGGTTCAAGGCTCCAGAGAGCACCCCTGTAATGTATCATTTCTTGATACACTGAAAAATATTAGGGTACAACCTACCACCCTAATAATGGGTGATTTCAACTACCGCACCATTAACTGGGAAAACTACTCATGTATCAACTCTTGTGCTCAATGTTTTCTGGAATTCATAAATTCCAATGACTTGGATCAACTTATCCGCACCCCCACCAGGGGCAGCAATTTCTTAGACCTGGTCATTGCCAACATGGGCAACCGGTGTTCCACACCAGAGGTCAATTCCTTGTTGGTCAGATCCGACCACAAGCTAATCACCCTAGACATCCACATCCCACCCCCACCCCCATTTGGGAAACCACCGTAAAAAATGTCTCCAAAGCCAACTTCATGCTTCTTAGGACAGAAGTGACAAACTTCATGACACCCATGCTGACGGACAATAGAGGTACAACTGCTGAATCCTATACAAATGCACTTTGTTAGCACTTACATGACTGCATGGATTGTGCAATCCCTAATAGAACCAAGATGCTATCCTCCAAAGAAAGGAAGCCAATCTGGTGGTCCCCTGCCATAAACAAACTCTACAACAGAAGAAAGAAACTGTTGCAAAAAAGAGTAAAATCCCATGATTGGAGGAACTCCGTGGTCAGCCTCAGGAAGAAGCTGACATCCCTCATAAAATCCTCCAAAGCTAGTTACAAAAATAAAATCATGACTGATTCTAAAGACAACCACAAAGCATTCTATAGCTATGTCAAGAATCTCAATGGCAACACTCAGATCTGCTCTGAGTTATAGCACAATGGCACTAAATATACAGAACCAACTGATATTGCCAACATCCTGGCAGATAGGTTCAGTGCTAACTTTACCCCTTTCTCACCCCCTAAAGGGCCCATCGCTATACCAGAAGAATGCAAAGTTCCTGTAATCATGGCTGCACAGGTAAAAATCACACTCTCCAAAGCCAAGAACATAGCATCCATGAGACTTGACAACATCCCAGGCTGTGTTCTACATGAACTACAGAATGAACTGGCACCCCACCTAAGTACCATGTTCAATCATAGCCTCACCTCAGGCTTTGTGCCCACTGAATGGTGCACAGCGACAGTTATTCCACTCCACAAAGGGGGATCCACCACAGACCCCAGGAACTATCTCCCCATTAGCCTGACGAGCCTGGTCTGCAAGGCTATGGAACGTATCATCATGGAACTTATAACAATGATATTGGTAATCTCCAAACTCTGGACCCTACCCAGTTCAGGTTTGTAAAAGGCAGATCATGTCTCCTAAACCTGATAGACTTCTTTGAAGCGGTCACCAAAGCCGTAGATGAGGGTAAGGTGATTCACACAGCCTATCTAGATTTCGTCAAGGCTTTTGACACCATCCCCCACTCTGGAATTACAGATAAACTCACTAAACTAGGTATAAATTCCTATGTCACAAGATGGGTTGCCAACTGGCTCACTGATTGAACCCATACTATGAAAGTAGCAGACTCTAAATCCAACTTTAGAAAAGTGACAAGTAGAGTACCACAGGGTTCAGTCATAGGTCCTCTCCTGTTTGGTATCTACTTCTAACACAGAAGGTCTTTGGCTAGCAAAGTTCACAGATGACTGCAAACTAGTGCATGTGCCATCCCATCAGCCTGCCAGAGTCACCTTAAACTGTTTGCAGTCTGCATAATTTAAAAATATATAACACCGTTACTTAAGAAATAGGTTGCTTAGTGTTAGTGTTAATGTTCTGTATTTTTACCCTAAAAGGTAACTTATTTTTCTGAGATAAAAAAATCTGCCCTCTTCAAATAGCAATATACACTATATTACACATAGTAAAAATAATTAAAGTTTAGACTGATACTTCCTGTTTTTAACAGGGTGTATATACTGACTATTTATTAAATATTATTGCATTGTTGTACATACTCCTGTGAAAATATACCTTTCCCATTATCACAATTTGTGTTTACTATCAGTGATGTACATGTTATGTAAAACAGTAATTATATATGTGCAATAGAAGTTACTTATAGATGCGTTGTTTATTTGATGAGTCAGCTGAATTCCTCTGATTGCTTTCCTTTAATTAGCACTGCATAGATGAATACTATCAAACAGATGCTTTTTGTCAGATGCTCATAGTTATAAATAATGTTAATTGTGTAGCATTATTTTTGGTGCTGAATTTTTTATAGTTTATAGCATTTAACAATGCCAAGTTACAGGAATAATAGACCTAGGTGTGCCTTATTTTTTATTCTGCATACTGATTCAACTGGCACATTAGCATGATTCTAATTTCTTATTTGTCTTTAATTGCCTGTATCTAATTGATTCATACTGTTATCTACATTATAGCAAAACGTACTAATTACAAGACATTTGTACCGAAATGTAAAGTTTTTCTTGGTAAACATTTAAAATGTCAGGACCCGATAAAGCACGTCATGAAACAGTGAGACTAAATGGCCGAAGGATCGGACTTGTACATATCAAGTCTGAAATGTCATTACTTGGAATATTCCCTTTTATTGGAGGTATGGTGATCACATAGTTGGAATATATACGTTTGGGGGGATGTAATGGGGCTTGCCCCCCTGCAAAAAGGAGTTTTAATGAGGAGTGATTTTCAAACTTTTTTCTTCACCTGTATTTTTGTGCTTTTTTTCACTTTTCAGCACTTGGCATTTTGAGTACTGATGTTTCAGCAGGGAGCTATTTTTTCCCAAAATGTGATTTTCCTTCACTTTAAGTCAGTACCAAGAGAATCGCATATAGAGTAAATCACCCATTAAGAATTATTCCATTTGTTTTATGTCTGCATTGGCTTATGTTCATTATTTTGTTCTGTGGGACACAGTGGTGCAGCTGATAGCATTATTACCTCACAACAGGAGGTTCCCAGTTCAATTCTCAGTTGGGGTGCCTTCTGTGCAGAGTGTGCATGTCCTCCCTGTGTTTGTGTGTGTTTCTTCCAGGTGCTCCAGTTTCCTCCCACTTTCCAAATATATGTAGTAGGTGAATAGGACACTCTAAATTGGCCATAGGTGTGAGTGTGTCTGTGAGTGTATGGTGTGGGCTAACTACTGTGGCAGGATTAGCCAGCTGGTGGTGTAATCCTTGGCTATAGATGATTGCCACTGTTGAAGTGACACACTGACTTCATGTGCAAAAATGGGAAAAAGGGGTTGTGGGTGGATGAATGGATTTTGTGAAACCTCACACTTTCTTTCCTGTATTTATCTCATCATCTACCTCATGAAATGACCAGACATCACCATAATTGACCAGACCCACCAAGACTGTAGACCACTCCCTCCTAGCTAATAACTGCAACAAATTTAACTTTGCGGCTAACATTGTCCTCTGGTTTAAGAGCTACTTACAGAATCGTACTTTCCAAGTAGATCTGAGCCCTTCTCTGTCTGACATATGAATTGTTATTTGTGATGTATGTCAGGAGTCAGTATTAGGCCTACTGATTTCTCTGCTGTTTTTTAATGATACTTCTACAGACCTTCCATCACTTGGACTAATGCTGTGCACTGACATTATACTAATAATAATCAAGTTTGATAGATCAGTAAAAGAACTAGAAATAAAAATATAAAAAAAGATTTTTTTTTAATAAAGAAAGCTTTTTATCCAGTCACTCTAAAAAGTAAAAAATAAGGAAAAGAAGTCAAAACTTTGCAAAAGAAATACAGACAAGCTGATTTCAGAAAAGCATTCAAGATTGGTCTTGCTGACTGTAGTAATGAGGAACCAGAAGAAGTAGCAGGAATCAACAAAACCAACCTCAAATGGTTTTCTGAAATCAGCTCCTTGAAATTTCCGCGCGCACACACACACACACACACACACACACACACACACACACACACACACACACACACACACACACACTGTTTGTCTAAAGCAAATCAATGAGTAGAGTGAGAGATGGTTACATCAAAAGTACTATTACTAGCTAGAGTATGAATAAAAAAAAATAGAATGCAGTACAAGACAACTCAGCCTCTATATACTAAGTTAATCATAGTTCTTATATTTCTCACACATTTGGAATGCAACTTAGAACTACAGTTCTAAATTTGAAAAAGCAACCAACCAAGGTACTATATGAAGCCTAGCAATTTTGTTTTTAAAATATAGTTAAGAGGAAAAGGCCATTAGTCATAGATGGTCACTAATAAACTCAAAGAAAGTAAAGAAATAGACAAAGACTGATAATTAAAGGACCACTACAGTCAGGAAATGAACAACATATTTTTTAGCTTGCCCTGAAGTTCTACACAATCCAAAACTGCTCAAAGTGCAAAAAACAGTTATAATTAATTTTAATTTAGTTCTCTATTTGAATGCTGTCATGGGGTGGGCATGCTGATGTGATCTTGTGTTTGGAGCTATACCATAGGAGTCACTGCAAAATAGGCAAAAATAATTTTTAGAATACTTCACCAGTCATCAAATGTAAAAATAACAAAAGAAAGCCTCTTAAGACCTTTTTTACCAGATATTATGATTTGATATATGTGTACTTATATGAGAGGTTTCTTCTTAGTAACTCTTAACAGTTCATTCAGAGTAAAATTTGACCTTTTAAGTCCACTGAACACAAATGACACTTTGCAGGAGTGATCCATGAGCAATGTGTGGTTAAGTAATTTGCTAAGATTCTCAGTTTGCAAGTGAAAATTTAGAAAATCAAACTCAGGATAAAGTGTGTTAACAACCTTAACATTCTGAGCTAAATTGGCAGTGAAAGTAAACTACTTTTTACAATACTGATTCCCTTCTTAGGGATACTGCACTTTTTTTCTTCATTGTGTGTACTTTACCTGAGATTCAAGCCCCTTTTCATTGCCCATGTGAAGACACAGACCACTGTGCAGCCCAGCAGCAACTCTGAATTACCAGAGGGATTGAGTTCCTGTCTTAGGAGCAAGGTCCATTTTTATTTAAAGTGCAAATTTTACTGTATGAATTCAGTAAGCATTTATAACATTCAGAAAAAAGTGCACTAAACATTCTCAGATATCAGTCCTTTCAGTCATGACATTACAACAATGCCAAAACAACTATATTTCATTGTACTAACAAATGAAATGTATCCACTGCCAATCCAATGCAAGTCAAAGTTCTGCATAAACAAATTATTATTTTTTTATAGAATTTAACTTTTGCTAGTCCAACAGAAGAATTTAACATACATACAGTTTTTTTTCAGAGGCACTCTGCTTTGATGTAGTTACATAAGTTATTTGTAGCTGAACGATGTTAAAAGTGGAGGTTGTAAGATTTAACTGTCAGTAAATGGCATCACTTTCACCTTATTTCATTCATCAAACTATGCCATCTGTATTCAATCTGCATAATACTCCTTATACCCCTAAGCTGTATTTTTAATCTTTGTTAGCTATTTCATTTTGACTTATACAGCAATATTTTACGACCTATATTGCATACTGCAAAACAAAACTAGCCAAAGTTTTAATGTAAACTGAAATGTTAGTGTGATTCCGCACCTCAATCCAAATATTCCCATATATATATATATATATATATATATATATATATATATATATATAAACAGAGAAGCTCATTTTATGCATGTTTTTCTTCTAACAAGGAAAATAAGGCACTCTAAATTTGTTTAAATATGCTCAAGACTTCAGCTACCCTAAAAAAATTACATTTTTTGTCACCCCAGGAAAACTGTAATTGCAGCTTTAGCTATTGCAGCAGTCTACAACAAAAATGTTCAATCGTCAACCCGATGACAAGTAAAAGATCCATGTTATTGCTAGTGATGGAGGTTTGAATACCAGAGTAGGATTTAGGAGGCAAAGAGGTGTAACAGCAGAAGTAAGCAATGGCATTTCAATTGTTTTCACTGGGAGATGGGGTTCCGATTTCAGTGGTTTCACTACATGGATACTCCAGCAGTAAATAGAAGAGAAGCAGCAAGCTCTGCAGACCTACCACATGATGCATTTTTCAGATGCTGCAGTCTTCTGTACCTAAAAATAAAAAAAAACAACGTAAGTAATTTAGTGTCAACACTTCAGAGGGTTTGGGTGTAGGAGCCCATCCTACAAATACACTCCTAGCTTCATAATATACCTGCAAGTTGAAACCTTATCACCCAATCTTTCAGCCAGATAGGAAGCAAATTGAGATGCTGGGTTATAGGTAGGGAGGTACTATTGCCCGAATTCAGAGGTAACCATAAAAAGGAATGCAAAAACAAATAAACAGATCTCCTCATCCAGTTTGTCCAATATATACTCGTGTTCAAATATTTCACTTATGTTAAAAAAAATCACTCAATCATTGCATTTCATTTATTTATTTAACTGGATAACTGAACTGGTCCTTTACAGACACTTCTCAGGCCACAAGGGCATTAGTACATACAGTATAAAGGGAGAATTTAGAATGGCTAGCTAACCATCAAGTTTTTGGAAGTGGGAGATAGCCAGAGAATACCTACATAGTCATGCAAAGTCCACAAAGACTATGGACAGAGGTTAGGAATGAACACCAGAATATCAATCTATAAGGCAGAAATGGTTTTACTATAATTAATCATGTGTCATTTGATGAACCTGAGATTCAACTAAACTAAAATATCTGAAACCTTCAGAGGTCTCACTCTCAAAACAGTAAAACTCGTGAACACATAAACACACAAAGACATTTTTTTTTCAAGGAGGCAAGTTGTTCTGCATCCCCTTAATGCAACAGCAAGCCCCTACACCCTGATCTCTAAATATGCATACCCTGATGTCACATAAACTCATTGAAGAGGGAGAAAGTAGGTCTTATTTTTGTTTTTCATTTTCTTCTGTGTAACAATTTGGTCAATGTATAACCTAGACAGTCCATATCTAGTGAAACATCAATCACAAGAAGCTGGCAACCTTCCTTTTTTGATATTCTGAGAATCCTTAGTCCAAGTTTTTTAGCAGAGATCTAACTTCTGAGCAACCCAGATGGCTCGTGTTTGATTAGCAGCATGGGTGCTGAAGAGACCAGAGACGGGAAAGCAGGATTTAGCAGCTGATGCCAGCTCAAAGGCAGCCTGGCTTCCTGCATTACAACATGAAGATCCTGGTGAGCTCCCTTGCAAGTACTTGGTCAGGAGGTTGTACATGCATGCATGCCCCTCCAAGGACAGCCATAGTTAGACTCACAAGCCTTGCATAGGGTGGTGGGCTAGGGCATGCTCCTCAGCAGCAGCATGGTATCATCCTCGAGCCTTAAATCTCCCCATTAGCCCTAAACATGGATCAAGTGGAGCCTGGAGGTAGCTAAGGCAGGTCAGTAGATCTAGTGAACAAAGAGAGACGAGAAGCTGCTGGTGGCTGATCCTTAAAAACAGCCATAAAAAGCTATGAGCTGTAAATGAGATCCATCCAGTAGCCCTTTATTTGGAAAATAAAAAACAGTCTCCACCAATAACAAACAATCTTCCTGATCCACCTGTATTGGGCCAAATCTAGTTAACTAAAAAAAACAATTTCAGGGTATAGGATATAAAGATCTGTGAAATGCAAATATGGATACACAGCTTTACCAATCAACTAACAAAATGTGTTCTCAAGGCCTATTTGGAAGGGTGTGGAACTAATTTTTCACTGTAGCTGGGATTAATGCTTGGAATTATGGCATCTGAAAAACCAGCAATGAAAGATTATTTCTAAAAGCTTCTTGAAGTTTATTCAAGGAAAAGGAATTTAAATGGATTTCTATGAAAAGAATTTAAAATTAAGCGTGCTATGCCTTGGCCGTAAACATCTTTTTTTTTAATTTCCTTCTGGTGTCTGAATAGTGTTGTGATGCTGGCTACCTTGAACTCAAAGAAAGAATTATTTATTAATCAGTTGCTGTATGTCTAGCAGTTGATATAGAGGTTAAGTTGTGAGTTGTAGTTCCTGTGATACAGGGTTTGATTCCTTTAGATCTCATTTGCCTACTGTGTGACCTTGAGCAAGTCACTTAACCAGACATTGCTCCTGGGTTGCCCTGAAAAGGGACTGCATGTCCAGTGGGCCTACCTGGTTAACAAATAGTATATCACTTGATGATGCACAAATTTAAAAAGTTCCATGATGTTTGCAAATTACATTTCAAGACAATGATTGCTAAATGGCAAGATACTGCAGAATGTACAAAGTAAATGTAACCTTTGAGTTCTCATTTTGTCATTTTGTCTGCATGTATGATCTTCAAAAAAATGCCAAATAATTCCATAAAATCTGAATTCCTTATAGTACACTACATCCTGGGAGCCTTTCTCTTCTGCAGAAGCCAATTGATTACAGCAAATCCATAACTCTGAGTCAATGTGAAATTTCTTATTGTACTGATTCAGGACAGGTCTCATCGATGTGTGAGGCTTATGTATCATATTGAGAAGACTGTAAATATCTTTGAAAGCAAACCTTTTCCATGAGTAAAGAGTTCTTTCTGGGATCTTCTTCATTCTTGTGGTATTATATACATGCACACACCAACGCACCTGCACTTCTTTGGCTATCTCTACCAAATCTTATTGTCATTTCTACACTCTTGTGTTGCTTTACCTCATGTACATGCAATATCTTGATATCCCGGGGTGGGGTGCCTTATGCCTAAGAGAGAGAGACACGCACACACACACACACACACACACACACACACACACACACACGTGTGTGTGTGTGTGTGTGTGTGTGTGTGTGTGTGTGTATATATATATATATATATATATATATATATATATATATATATATATATATATATATTTACATGCATGCCTTACCTTAATGTGAACCCTTTACAATTACTCTGGGATGCCAGATTTCCTAATATAAGCCTTCCCTATGTAATAGGAAAACTAATCTCCCATGAGATGAGCCTTTTAAAAATCACGGATGCATTTTCCTCATTAAAACAACACTGTGGTCATATAATGCATGACCCCTATGCAATTGTTCTTAAAAATGCCATTTACCTCAGTGATTCTGCCTTTCTTTAATTTTTCCAAGTTTTTTGGGATTCTAATACCATAACAGGAATGGGCCCCATTCCTAAGTCAAAGCATGATTAAAGTTCGTAAAATTACTATTGTTTCAATCTTTGATGTCAGCCAAAAGGGCTCTTCGCAGCACCCACAATGTGCCCAGTAATGACTCCTTCTGTAATTCATATGGGGTTACATGTATTGGTAACATATCTAAATACGATTGTAGATTCTTTTTTATAAGACCTGTTGGTCCTACTACTATTGGAACTGTCTGGGTATCTTTCTTCTACATTGCTCTCATTTATGCCTGCAGATCCTGATATTTTATGACTTTGTGTCTCTCTGTACCCAAGACACTGTAGTCATTGGGTGTGGCAATTTCAATGAAAAATGCTACTTTTGTCTTCTTTTCATGTACCACTATATCCAGTTTTCTAGCATCTATCTTTTGAACTGTTGGTAATGGATGATCCCATGTAATGTAAACTTCATAATTTTCTATGATGCATTACGGCTGATGTTTCCAGTGTCTTTCAGCCACTTCAATACCATAATGTTTGCACAAACCCCAGTGCAACAATCTTGCTACATTATGTTGCCTTTCATTGTACAGTCCTTCTGCATTAGCATGTCACAACCAGCAACAAGGTGTGCGACTATTTCCAGTTCGGTTTTACAAAACCTACATTTGTCTGTTTCTCCCATATGTTCAATGGACTTTGTAAACCATTGTGTATGCAGCCCACTATCTTGGGGCACCAATATTAACCTTTCAACTCTTAGTTTGAATTCGCCTCTCCTTAACCATTCCTGCATTCATTCCTGATCAACATGAGGATTTCCAGAAGTTTTCTATACTTGCAACTATATTTATGCATTTTCCACATTTCTTGCCTTTTCATCTGGTCCTTCACCTTATATTCTTTATTTTGCTTTTTAGCACATTCAGTTGCTGCCTGATTTTTATCTACTTCTGGTTTGATATTCATTCCTGCTTGATGTCGATATGCTTCTACTAGATTAAGCAGAGAAGGCATCTTGGATTTATTCTCCTCATGTTTCAAAACTTTCACTGCATTTGGGTCTTGTGAGGTCAGTAGATATGTGTGGAGTCCCATGATTGCAGATCTAAACATGTAATCAATTTCAAGGAGGCCCATCCATCCTTCGGAAGAGGGAATATATAATCTTGGTATGCACTGATTTTTATAAAACATTTGGCGAGCATGAAGCATCCTTCTTGTTTTCCTCTCTAATCTATCCAACATGTTTTGAGGCCAGTCAATCACTCCAAAACTGTAAGTTAGGACAGGAAGAGCAAATTGGTTTATAGCCTGGATTTTGTTCTTAGATGTCAATGCTGCTTTCAGGATTAATTTAAGTCTTTTAAAATATTCCCCACTAAGTATTATTTGTATTTGTTCATGTTTTATTGTTGATCCTTCATCAATTCAAAATATTTATACACACCCTCTTGTTCAAGTTATTTTATATCACATTCTTGTCCCAAACTAATGTTTTCCTGGTGCTGCAGTTTTCCTGCTTTAAAGGTTGCTTTTGCACATTTATCAAGACCAAATGACATTCTTATATCATCGGAAAAAGTTTTGACAACTTGTAGTTGTGCTTTCAGTTCCTCATCTGATGAGCTATACAGTTTTAAATCATCAACAAAGAGAAGATGAAAAGTCTTTATACTTTGTTGTTTTCTAGTTGCCAAATTATAGCCATGGCCTAAGCTGTTAAGTAGACAGCTTAATATGTTAAGGGCAAGGCAGAATAGCAGTGGTGACAGAGAGTCACCCTGGAATATCCACCCTTTGAATTTTTATCCCTGGGATAATAATTTGTCCTTTATCATGGATTAATTGCAAAGTGGCCTGCCACTGTTTCATAGTCACTGTAATGTAGTCGATCAGTGTAGGGCGTATCTTATATATTTTTAAGCACTCTTTTATCCATGAATGTGGGATACTATCAAATGCTTTTTGTAATTAATTCATGCCATACTTAGATTCTTCCCCTTTTTACAGTTCTCCACTATGACTTCATTTAAAAACAAATTCTCCTTTGCTCCATATGACTTTCTTTTATTGCCCTTTTGTTATACTGCCATGATTGAGTTTTTTTCTAAATGACTATAAACTCTGTCGGCATCATTTCCCATGTACAGTTTATATGTTGTCGGAAGGCAAGTTATTTGTCTATAACTTTTAGGATAGCTTACAGGTTCACTCTTAAGTAGGAGCATTGTTTTTCCTGTTGTTAGCCAGGCTGGTGCCTGTTCAGGGTATGCATATAAATAGTTCTTACTCATGGCTAATTCTTTGTGCAAAGATGTTAATACTTTTAGCCAAAAGTTAGGTACTGCATCTGGGCCTGGGGTTTTCAAATTAGAGGTTTTTCATAACTTTGTTTCAAGCTCTCTGGTTGTTACTTCATCCCAGTTCATATCCTGTGCCTTTAAACTTCTTATTCTTTATTTTACTTCTTCTATCCACTTTGCATCTTTGTTATTTTCCACAGGATCTTCATAGATACTTCTCCAAATTGTATCTATTTCTGCTTTTTTGGTGGTCTTTCAATTCCTTTCACCCTGTTTCCAAATTCTCTATAAAACTTTTTTGGGTCATCAATAAATTGATTATTTTGTACTTTTCCTTTATATTTTTCTGCATATCTTCTAAGTTTTTCCACCTGTGCTGAGATTTTTAGTTTGTTATTTGCGATCATCATTCATCATTAGCCCCCTTTTTCTCATTTTTCTACATGAGGTCAGGGTATCATGTTAACTGTTGCCAACTCTCTTGATTCAGTGCCACACTCCTGCCTTCTTCAACCCTCATGTCTGACTGTCGCAGATCTTCTTTCACACAATCCATCCACCTCTTTGCTGGATGTCCTCACTTCCTTACCTTCTTCCTGTCTGTCCCAAATCTTCCTCCCCAGATTGTCTTCTGCTTTTCTACACATGTGCCCAAACCACCGTAATCTGTTCTCTCTGATCTCTTCTGCAATTAGAGCTATTTTGGCTTCTGCTCTTATGTCCTCATTTCTTTGTCCCACAGTGTGCATCCTACCACCTTTCTCATACGCTCAATTTTCATCACCTCTAGCTTCTTTAACTGTTCTGCCTTTACTGCCCATGTTTCTGTACCATACAGTAGTACTGGTCACACCACTGTCTTGTACACCTTACTTTTCAGCTTCTTTGGCATTCTTCTGTCATACACTACACCGGATACTCTATGCCAATTGGCTGCAGCCCCTCTGATTCTAGCTTTGACCTCTTCATTCAGACTACCCTTCTCCTCAACCATCCCTCCCAGATACCTAAAGCTGTTTACCTGTTCCACTATCTTCCCTTTTATCTCTATTCTAAACTTCTTCTGATTTCCCCAGTTTGCTGCCATTACCGCCATCTTATCTGTGCTTAGTGTCATCCCATGTGCCTTCAGATTTACATTCCATTCTCCTATCTTTTACTGAAGATCTAGCTCAGAGTCTGCCTGTACTGCCACATTGTCTGCATACAGCAGCTTTGTTGATCCGCCCCCTCCAATCTGTTTGCTAATGTAGTCCATCACCAGTATGAACAGCAGCGGGCTCAGAGCTGAACCCTGATATACACCCACACCCACTGGGAACCCCTCTGTGAAACCGAACACTGTATTTGAGTTACTGGGTCCTTGTACATAGCCTGCACTAATTCTATCAATGTTTCTGGGACTTCAAACCACCTCAGTACTGCCCAGATCAGTTTTCTTGGGACCTTGTCATATACTTTCTCCAAGTCTAGGAATGCCCAGATGGACTTTCTCCTCATCTCTAGCTTCTTCTCAAGTATCTGTCTCAATGCAAACGTTGAGTCAACTGTGCTGCATCCTGATCTGAATCCAAACTGCTCATCTCCCATCTTACATTCTACTACTCTGCATATCCATTTATCAATCACCCTCTCCAGAACGTTCATGCAATGTGATAGGAGTTTGATGCCTCTCTACTGCCCACAGTTGTGGATGTTATTTGGGATAGTGCATGATAAATCCTGATCTGTTCTAATACTGCACATTGCTTTTATCATGTCTATCTTTCTTAGTAGTTTTTGTTGATCTGTTCCCTCTTCCTTATTCCTGTAACAGTGAAATTTCTTGTCTTAATTGCTTTATAGTTTTCTCTATTCGATACTTTCATGATGGTATTCAATTTCTCCACTTCCTTTCCCTCACTAACCTGTGCTCTTGTGGTAGAACTTTACCAGTTATTAATTTAGCTGCACAGTAATATATCCTAAGCAAAACGAATCAACCACAAAGGGTAAAGTGCCTCGAGCAAACTGTAGTTTCAAAATCCAAATAACCTTTTCTTGAGGCACAACACGACAATAAGAAGCTTTACCTATTATTAAACACACTGAACTAAAGAACAAAAACAATAAAACATCCAGTAAGCGCTTTCACATTCTCTTGAATGCTTCATCAGACTGTTAAAAAAGCTAAGCCATTTCTACATTTAAATACCTTTGCTGTTACTTCATCAACCAATCGTTATTGTTCCTTACTTGATGACATCAGTGCTTAAGTGCTTATTAGTGCACAGTAATATATCCTGTTTACATCTGTTATATCGCATGGATCTCTATGGACAGTCCTAATTACTCTGTTCATTTGCTTTATCAAACTTCTGACTTTTTGAGTTTTATTGACGTTATACAGTCTATTTCTTTCATTGATCTTAATATGTCTTTGTCTATTAAATCAAGCAACTCTTCTCTTAACTCATTTTCTTCTAAACTAAGGGCCCATTTTGTTTTCCATTTCCTGCAGGCATTCTTTAGGAAGTTCTATAGCATCTTCCTGTGGCACATTCTCTTCAATTTCATCCTGTGCCATCCGTTGCTCTGTCATATGGGAACTCACTGGCCTATCACTCCTCAAGATTGACTGCATCAGAGTTTCCACAGATTCCTGTTCCTTCCCTTGCTGTTCAGCCACAAGTGAACATTTACACTGATTTCCTGTGGAAGGCTCCAAAATATCTTCATATAACACCTGACCAATTTCTTCCCATTCCATTAATTCCCCTTAATTTGGATATCCACTGCTCTATCCTGTTGTGGTGCTTTATGAATTATATTTTCTACACTGAACCCTTCACTTCGCAGGTACTCCATAACCTTAGCTTCTATTTCTTTAACTTCTCCATTATTAGTCTCTTTTTCTACTTTTCCTCTTTGTCTTTTTATTTTTTGATTTCAG
This sequence comes from Protopterus annectens, assembly GCF_019279795.1. Lineage (NCBI taxonomy): Eukaryota > Metazoa > Chordata > Ceratodontiformes > Protopteridae > Protopterus > Protopterus annectens. The sequence continues at coordinate 273,551,849 of NC_056729.1, read as the reverse complement.
CAATACCCTTGCTTGCTGACTATAGCGGGAGCACTCACATGCTTTGTGAGATAAGATGAGTATTTAGTTTTATATCAGAAGGAAGAAGAATATGGGAGAGATTTTAGAATGGTGTGAAAGAAGTGCTACAGTTTAGAGATCTGACTGGAGAAGGAATGATTTATACATTGTCGATTATTGGGGGAAATGTTTAATGTAGGGATAAAGTATGGTCTGAGGTTTTAAAACAGGATTCTAGCTATGAGTTTTTCAGCAAGTAGAGGGAAGACTTCCAGATGTAATAATTTAAAAAATAGAAAGCCAAATGGAGATCTGCTCTTTGTCTCACAGAGTAAGGATTATTTATGATTCAGTTATTTTGGTAGCCATACCTCTTAACCTCTTAGAGCAAGAAATCTGGGAAAAACCTAAAATAATTGGGGACAAATGCCCAGAACTAGGGACAGATTTTACCATCTTGCTCTTACAAATTTAAGTTGCTAGAATAACAAGATCTGTGTTCATATACATTTTCTGAATGAAATGAAGTCTGAAACTCAAGTGTATGCCATTATTTAGTGACTTCAATACTCAGTCATTTGCCAGAAAAATGCAATCTTTACGAGGATCAGACCAACAATGTGAAGTAAATGTCTGGACATTTTGTGAAAATCTGGGCAAGTGAGAGGTGTCTGATAGCCTGTATAATCCAGTTTAATCCTGTTTCTTTTGATGAAACTTTTCATGTTAATCCTACTATAGAATTTGGAATAAACAGTTTCTATACCATAGTTTTAGAGTTTCAGTCCAAGACATAACATTATTTTTCTGGTGACAAGAATTTTGATGTTTCAGACATTCAAGGGATATCCAAGGATTTGCAAAAACTTCAAAGAAGGAGGAATTAAAAGAAAAATGGGAACTGCATGCACTTTGGTTAAACTGAATCAGAGTTAATTGCCACTGAGAATTAGAGCAAATATAGGGAAAGACCTTTCTCATTAATATATTGGGACATGTGACCTATTGCCTAATAAGAAATCTCTTAATTCCTGAGAAAATCAATAAAAAAGAAAGATAAATCAAATGCAAACCTTGTTTCAAAAATGACATTAGAGCTAAACCAAATTAAATAGGGTTCCCTATTACGTGATCGAAGCCTTAGGTTATCAAACACTTAAAGGTCGATCACTAAATGTCGAAGTCTGAAAATTGTGAACGGCCATTTCCACACAGGGAAACAAGTCATTTGGCCATTACGTGGATTTTGTTCTTTCTCTGCTGTAGAGCGATCTCGGAGTTGGTATATTTAGTTAGGGGGCTGTGGGGGGTGAAGCCCCCCACTTCATTTCTGTTTAAAACTTTTTTTCTTAATTTGGCCAATGGCATTGTTTCCCTGTGTGGAAATGGCCACTTTTGATGTTAAAGGTTCGATATTTCGTGATCGGCCTTTAGGTGTTCAATAATTTAAGGTTTCAATCACGTAATATAGACCCATTAAATAGTACAAAGATAAAGGTTTGATTCATAGGAGCTTACTGAATCTATAATTATGTAGTCAAGATGAGAAAAATCACCAAGGGTTGTAAATATGGTGAGACAGTCTATAAAATCTTGACAAGCAAGATTGCAAGAAGAATAACTTATTTTATTCAAATGTTGTCAGAAACTAATTTAACATGTGAACATGACTTCAAGGTAGCTTTACCATTAGAAACAGCAAACTGTATGTTGAAGACTTACAAGTAAGACTTGACTGCAATGGCATGTAGCAGTAAACAAAAACAGAAATGTAGAAGGTCTTTGCTAGAAGAGTAAAGAAGACAGCAAAAGCTTAGACATTTTACTAGTGTCATGGAAACAGTACATGTAGGCTGGGTGCTAGTTCATATTTGTTAAAATGACTTTCACAAAATATTGTCCCACTAAATAAACTGAGCCCAGGATTCAATAAACTTTGTGCAGGCTCCGTGTACAGTCTACACGAAATATATCCATGTACATGGCCACAGTCCTCTCTCGGCAGTGCACCATGCATATTAATGATGGCGTGCTGCTGCTGGAGAACCAAGGAACATGGATATTGAATCTGTGTTGTCTGGTTTTTTTTTATGCATTTTTAAAAAAAATGCATGTTTGCACAGCATGGAGCGCAGCAATGCCAAGCTGTGCTCACATGTAGTCAGATGATACCTGCCAGACATCTAAAAATAGAAATCGGATGCAACTAATAACCATAACATTTTTATGTGTTTTATTTTTTTTTTTATTTGGCATTTGCGTGGTGAGGCATGGAGCACAGCTAAGCCAAGTGGAGCTCATACATACATGGCAGACACCTGCCAGACATCTAAAAATAGAAACTTGATGTAACTACTAAGCATAATGACATTGTATGTGTTTTTTTTTTATTTGGCATTTACGTGGCACAGCACAGAGTGCAGCTAAGCCAAGCAGAGCTGATACATACATGGTAGACATCTGCCAGACATCTAACAAACAGAAAATGGATGTGATTAATTATTTATTTATTGGTGTGTTTAACTGTGTTTGCACAGCATGGCATGGTGCTCAGTACTGCTAACAGGTAGCTCAGTGGTATATGTGAAGGTATACCAAATTTCTTAATATCCATAGAGTTACAGCTGTATGTGTAGTAGGTCTAGGGTTTCAATACATGTAAGTCAGAACTTGTCTGTATTTTTATTGCACATGTTATGGACAAAACTTTAAAATATGGCTCCTTTGCACTCTGCGCAACTGTGCTCAAACTTGCTAAACACCGCATAAACATGGTAACAGCTGTCAATGTTTGTTCAGTGTTCAGCTTCACAAAAATCATGATTATTCATGTTTGAGTGCTGCTCAGCTCTGCTTGACTGGTTTGCATGCTGCTAAGCAACATGGCACTTTTTTAACTGTTGCTCAATGATGTGTAAGGGTGGGAAAACAGCCTATATTAAGCACACTAGGTGGGAATTCTGCAGAATCCATTGTAGTTCTATCATCTGTTGATATGGCTGGTAGTGTTGGAGAAGGTGTGCACTTTTGGGCATAGCAGTGAGGCATTCAGGTGTCCAGGTTCAAGGTTGGGCACCTTGTCAAAAACCATGAAGATAGGCTGCTGCAGGGCACTTTCTAGGGCTTGGAGTGTAAGGCAAAGGCCTGCGACTGGCTGGCCAGAGAACTCACCAATGTTACTGGTTTCCCCCACAAAGGTGAGCAATGTCATCTCCACCATGCTGACCTGAAAAGACGAAAGAGGGAAACCTTGGACACCTGGGTCCAAGAAGCAAGAGCAGGGAATGCCACACAAGTATGTAAGTACTTTTTCCTCTGTTTTGCCAATATGTAATCTGAATTTCTGCAAAACTGGTATGCATAATGGCTTACTTCTCTCCCAACAGCTGCAGCTGAGAGGGCTCACAATGTCGAGTTTCATGCCAAGCGCCTGAGCAGGTTGTGCCATGAGCATGGTGAGTATGGATGTATTATGCCAAATTTAGTGCAATAAGCAAGAAAGAGTAAAGCATTAATTGCAATAAAGTATATATAATAAAGTCTGTAATGCAATAAAGTTGGAGTTAGAGCTGTAGTGCAATAAATGAACAATAACAACTGTAGCTCAATAAAAACAAGAAATAATACCAATACCAGCAAGGAAAATGGTGTACATCAGAATTGTCTTTTCATAACCATTGCAGTAGAGCTGTATGCATTGAGTCTGTAAGGTAAGGTTTCTGCAGTCAAGTATAGCACTGTAATAGCTGTAGAATGCAAATCTAATGGCTGCAAACCATATTGCTTAACTCATAGTACTGTTCAAGGTGGTCTCTAGGCCAGTACTGGTTACATAATGCTCTGTCTTCCACAGACATCAGATCATAAAGTTATATGGGTGAGGAAGCCCACACCACAGCCAGATATTGTGTGTGCTGACTTCACAGATATTGCAAACCAATAATAATAATATGTGTTCACCTGTATTGTTGAAAATTGAAATAAAGCTGTAGTAATATATGCAGTATGGTTGTATACCTTGCATGTGTATTCTATTGGCACTGCAGTCTAGTAAAACACTGTAACAGTACTAAAATGCTACAGAAAAGTCATGTAGCTTGTATTGCCCAATTCATAGTATGCTTCCAGGTGGTCTTCATGCAAGTATCAGTCACCCTGTAGTCAGCAGTGCCTCAGTGGCTTAGTCTGTTAAATTCCTTGTACACTGTACATTTTTCCTCACACAGTCCTGGGTTTGAATCCAGTGCTATGTAGCACTACATTTCCAGTATCAGTCATGTAATGCTCACAATTTCTCTCTCCCTGAGAATAGAAAAATGTGATGGGTGAGTTAGCCCATATTATGTGCAGCTATTGTGAGTGTTACATTGAATAGCAAGAATGTGTGCATCAGCATTGTTGATTCAGAAATAAAACTGTGTAATCCCAGTATAGCTATATCTCTTGCTTGTTTGTACTATGCTGCTGCAGTCAATTATTAAGTTATTTGAAGATGTCCCCTGCAATCACAGCAGTGGGTTCTACTCTCACACCTGCCAAATAAGCTATGATGACTGTCTAATTTAATTACTGTACACAAACATGCCTCTCAAAGGTCACAATTTCTCAAAATGCAATTGGAACTAACTAATCCTTCTGTCACATGTTTACTAGATAAATTATTACCTGGAATCCAATGTATTACCAAATCCATTTACAGAACACCCTGGTAGTTATGTAAGTTCACATTATGTGAAACCTTTCTTTGTAATTCTGTACCAGCATTTGTTAGTGATTGGCCCTTATTGTCCCATGCTATCAGTTTGACAGGTATGTACATGCTACAACAGCTATTGGAGAATTGTATTCACTGTAATCACAACTGTCAGTATACACCTGTAGAAGTATGCATGGCCAGTGTTGTCAGGGATATCATCTGCAATGTCACTAATGGAATGTTTTTCTCTCTCTCTCTCTCTCCCCACCACTCATCTTAACTAATTCATTATTGTAATGTATTATTATGATTTAATATTAACATATTTTGTTAAACTAACTATATTTTGGAAAATTTGGTTGATTATTGTTATGTTTTATTATGATTTAATATTAACATATTTTGTTAAACTAACTGTTTTGTTGGCCTTATGGTTTACTTCACACTAGCATTCTGTTACCATACTGACTGTTATGTTACATTATGTTGTGTTGCACATAATATACATTAATATGAATTTGGGTTAATAAATATGATGTTCTATTCTGTTAATACTAACAGTGGTTTGGTTGTTACTAACCGTAACATATGGCTTTACCTCATGTACCACAGCACGTCAAGGTAGGCTGGTTCTGGATGATCCACCTACCTTGCCTCAACCAGCCATGGCAACAGGTCCTGGCACATCTGGGACCCAGAATGGTGGTGCTCCCTCTGCTGCTCCTGCAATACCTGCACCATCGGGTAGGACAGCTCAAGGGGACAGGGCCCAATCCCCTCTGGGGTGGTGGCAGAGGTAGAGTAATCACCCGTGATGAGCTACCAGTCCTGGTGTGCAGGATAATCCAGTGTAACACCTGCGCCGGATTGAGGGCATGCTGGCTGACCTGGTGGGCAGCGTCGCCCTGGTGCCCAGCCTCCAGCACAGCCACCCTCAGAGCAGTGAAGGAGCAGCGACAATGTTCCCATGGGTGGGGATGTGAGTCATAGTGCTGCTATCTAGAGGCACATGGTTCTCAGATTCCACAACACCCTCTCTGTCAAAGGTGTTCACCCCCCCCTCATGTGTCACACACTGTGCCTGTCTGCTGTCTTGCCTGTCTTGTCTGTTTGCAAATGCATCCTCACCTACCCAACTTACCTCTCCCACATGTACCTATGTCCCAAAAAAAAATCCTCCCATACATAGCTCTCCATTTGGCACATGTGTCCACTGGACACACGTAATTTGGTCCAATTGGCTTGACAACACAGTTATGTTGTCCTCACCTCTCACTCTGGGATTTGAGAATCCAAATTCATGTACAAACCTGTTAAAGTGCACAGTTGTTGCTGTACAAGAAATGGATAGCTATGGTTCTTTCCTACACCCATCCTGCACATCACTCCTTGCCTTTCAATATGTCTTTCCCCCTGCTTGGCCCCATTTCACCATTTTCTTATCACCTGTTTTTTCTTTTCTTTATTTTTTTTAGTGCGGAGCTGCATGGTGCGACATGTCAAGCAGCTTCACTTAGTTCAGCTAAATAGAGCTATAATGAGGATATGTGTATTTTTAACAAGTATATGTGTACAAATAATATTATTATTATTATTATTATTATTATAAAATGTGTATAAATAATAAGTGTATGTGCTTTTAAGTCACATGAACAAAATAGACACCTCTGCCATGTTTGAACCCAAGCCCATCACACCTGCAGCACACTGCATTAATTCATCATGCCACACAACTCTTAATTAAAACAGGTGGTTTAAACAAAACATAGTAATTGCCAATTACAATCATTAGGCATGTTTCAGTGGACCTGCACACTGTGCTGCACCACACAAACTGGAATAAACAGTAATGGAAAAAATGGAAGTGTACCTTGGATTCTGGTGGAATAGTACACTACTCGACAGCCAAACACATGATAGTAGATGTAACTGAAGCATGTGATAAGAGGTAAATGTGCCCTTTTACTAGCAACATGTAGAAAGTCATCTGCTAAGGCATTCATGGCAAAATATATGTTCAACTGGGACTGTGGTGCAGAAATACATCCATATAAAGCCATGCACATACTGAAGGATGTAGAAAATGTTTGTCACAGCTTGTATGTGTGCACATATATCTTGCAAGTACATCTGCTGTAGCAGTGACTTAGTAGCTCAGTCTGTTAAATGACTTGCAATCAGTACATTTTGCCACACACAGTCCTGGGTTCAAATCCAGTGTTGTGCTGCATTTCAATTACATTATTGTGAAGACAGCAATTAATGGATGACTAATACAGTCTTTATCTACACAAAGCCTTGCAAATTAAATAACCACCTTTCAGTGCATTAAGTCACAGCCTGCAGGTAGGGACACACTTCACATATTTGTATAGCAGTACTACATGTCACCTAGTACTCTGTTATTGACACAGTTGCCTAACATCTGTACCTTAAACACATGCCATAATTGGAGTGTAACGGGTACCCTCACCGTGGCACTGCCTCTACAACAAGGTTGACATGGCTGACACAAATACACCTATAGCTTGTTGTCCTCCAAAGTGTTTACACCCTCCGCATATGTCTACTACTTGCAGTAGCAGCTGCAACCTGTGTTATTTACAGCTCTATGTAAATGTTTCTGCTACAGACCTACCCTCTGTGATGATGTAGTCTCCTCACCCCAGTAGTGTCCATCTCAACAGCTAAGAAAGGGGCCCAGGTCTACATGAAGGCCTTATATATTGCACAGTGGTTGCATCTCATTGGCTAATGATAGTGCAGTTCAGCTGCTTTGGCTGCAGTTAGCCTGTCAGAACCACAGACTGGTTTAGAGGTAATCACCTGCTGATGGGGAGTATGTTTAAAAGGTAGGCAGCTGGCTATGGGGAACCATTCTGTATGAAACCTTACTCACACAGAGCATGCCTTTGTGAAACTTTACCAGATACAGAGTTCAACAGAAGAGTACTGCACTGTAGCAGGTATGTAACTGTTTTTTGTGTATAACAAGATTCAGATGGGAGGATAGAGGTATGGGGAATAAGGATTACAGGAGTAACCCATCATAGACCTGTGGTAATGACATGTCAGTGATATCCTGCTAACTTACACATACAGAGGATGTACAATACATCAGGGTGGCATTGCCTTTTGTCAGTGTGCCACACCGATGTTGTTGGGCTGTCCCTATTGGTTGTTACAGCACACTGCTATTTGTCTAGCACAGCATCTTTGACATAATATTCTGTGGTTGGCCTTAGGGGACACACCACAGTGGACTGGAGTGTTGGGTGTATGATCATACAGCAGAAGCTGTCATGGCACACAGGGAAATACCTCTGTAATGGCACTATCTCAGTTGTATCCACACTCGTACTATGTTGTCACACTGTGGGATATGCCATGTGTGAGCAAGCAGTGGATAGTGCCAGCCATTTTGCCCTTGCTGTATCTGTACATAGTGGACATCCATGTATCTGCTCCTGTAATGCATTCCCCTTGTGTTATCTTTCAGAAATAATGTAGCACAGATGACCTCCACCCTTCTTAGATACAGAGAATGAGATAATCTTGTAATGACTAAGGCAGCATCATGACATCCTGTGATCCAGGGGGAGACATAACAGAGAACAGAAGGCTGCATTGTGGTCAGACTTTACCCGTGATGTTAATGCCACAGGCCAGCTGGCAGGACATATGAGCAGGTTCGACACTGGACAACTGATAAGATTAATGCTGCACATCAATGGGCAGTGGATATAGTCAGGGATCATGCTGTCTCTGGTGGAGGTCCAGCACAGGAACAACAACTCTTGGCCACTGAGGAATTCCTGGCATACCTAGGCACATGTGACAGCTCCCAGTCATCCATCACATCTCACATTGTGGATGTGGGTGCCACAGTTTTTACAGCTGAGGAGCATGCAGGTAAGCTTAATGTGATCAGCATTGTAGTACTGTAGCAGTCAATGTGTCAGGCTGTAGATATTGTTATGTGGGGTTTTGGTCTTTGTTTTTCAGGGGGGGGTGTAATCTCAGGTGTATACACTCATACGCAGATTGGGACCAATACAACAAGTAACAGAGTAGCTACTGTTAATGTTGTGCTGCAACATGCAGTGGTACTGACATTACCCCACCCTCAACTTTTCACAGGTCCATCAGGTATTGCCCATGGCCATGGTCCTGCCTCTGGTAAGTATGACACTTGTTTTGTTAAGGACCAATTGTAGTCTAGTATGGTTAAGTGCCAGAATAATGCCCTATATACATGTAATTATGTGGGTAAACAGTGTAGGATGTTTTGAAATGCCAGTCTGTAAGAGGTACTTAAGGTTTTGGGAAGGGGTAGTCACAGGAGTGTAGTTCAGCAAACAGATACACAGGTAAGAGCAGATAAGGCTCCTGGTTTAAATGAGGCAAGGAATCTAAAATGCCTTTTTAAATACAACAGGTTGAAGGCAAATACATTAGGCAGTGAAATGTGTATTTCCATATAATTGTTGAAGAGAGTTGTACTGGGTTTTATGTGTTGTTTTTTCAACTATAGTATCATACTGAGTAAGTAAAAGGTAAATATTACTTGTCATGTTTTACTTGATTTACTTCATCTGATGGTTATAAAGATCCTGAGTTGAATTTGAATTGTGTTCCAAGGTAGTGCTTTGTGGACAAAAGTGGAGAAGGAAATTGTTTGACCGTTAATCCAGTTGTGGGTCTTCCTTGTTCTGAGTCTTGCATGCTGTTCATACACAATAGTGCAGGTATTAATGTACTGCTTTTTTTATTCTTATTGCAGGTGACCATGGGGGTTGGAGTCTGTCCCCTACACAACTTGATGTCAGTGTCTCCTTTCACACTGATGTGGCCACAATGAGGTACATGTGGGGATGTTAGGGGCTGAATCTGCCCAGAGGTAGACATCACGCTTTTGCCCTCATTGTCACTGCACACAGTCTGTATGCCCACACATACCCCATCCCCATTGGCCACAGATATTGGACAGTCAGAGGATGGAGACATTGAACAGGTAAGTGTGGCAACTATGGCTTCAGTGAGTGTAGACACTGGCCATAGCCAGAGAACTGGCGAGGTCCCACACAGTCAAATTAAGGGGGGTGTTTGCAGAAGGCCTGCTGTCTACCCACCACCTGTTGCAGGTGTCACATCACAGGTCACCTGGTGCATGTTTCAGATCATCATGGAGGTACAGGCATCTTCTGAACATACTACCAGGTGCATGCTTAGGGTTATGGATTATGCACAGTCTGACATCCGTGACAGCCTCCACCACATTGAAGACACCCTGGATTGGTTTATTGATGTAATGGACAGATGGTGGGCTGAGACAGTGTCTGTCTTGGACTGCAAATTATCTGTGCTGGAACATGTGGTTGGAGTTGAGCATTGGACCCATGAACGTAGGTCAGCACCACCATCTGGTATGAACCCACGTGGCCATGCAAACTCATGCTCCTGTAGTGGCAGTACATCCAGCGCTACAGAGGAGAGTGTGCTGTCCACACCACAATGTGGCAGGCCATGGGCTTGTGGACCTAGGTGGTATTGTGAGGGGAACAGTCCCAGCAGACAGCAGTCACCATCAGGTACTAGCACTGCTTCTGACCTTGGGCATGGATGTGCCAGTGCAACTCCTGGCAGAGCCAGTTCCCATGTTTGGGGCCAGAGATGGTGAACTGTCAACTCTACCATGTATGGTCCAAAGCTGTCCAACATACACACACATGTAGGGATAGCACTGAGCTTGACTGTGTACATACACACACTCACACACCACTATCAAATGCAGGTCACCTCCAGACACACACAGTACCTCTCCATGGTCCATCTTATATGCTCCCCCTGACTGATACACATGCTGTCTACCATTTGGGCTAGCCTAGGCCTCCTGCATCCCCACACAACACCCTGTGCAAGTGATGATACCTGTGGCACATCCTTGTCATCTTTGACATCAATGCAGAGAAATTAAGCTATGGGTCTGATGCACAGGGTGACGATATCAGTTAACATGTGCATGTGTAATGCAGTGTTGGTTCACCATGTCACTTGCAGTGGTTAATGAGAGATACTGTATGCTGGCATGTGTCACGTGTACGCCACATACACTTGTGTACCTTATGTGGTCCTTATGTTGTATAGTGTTGAATTTGCTGTATAGTTACACAATGACATGTGTGCCACAGGCTTGTTTATGTTTCTTTACAGCAGTCTGTTGGGATAACCTATGGATACACAGTGGAAATAAAGCAGTACAGGATGGCATGTCAGCACAGCAGACATATCTCATCAGCAAGGGATAGCACTATAACTACATGGCTGTATAGGTTCAGATGTGTATAACAGGCTAACAAGGACAACGTTGGCATTTTTGCATACTCATGCATCCCTAATCTGTGAGAAGGTCTGCTAGCCTTCATAAGTGCCACCAGGGTTTTGATGGAGATGACGCATCTATATATATCCTGTGTCCAGTACCAACAGTTGCCCAGCAACAGTTATAATTGTTGTGTTCTGCATCCCAGTGTGTAACCTGCACATGATGTGTGTCACAGCAGGTGTGTGTGTGACATGCATGAGGGGCCTGTTTCATGTAGGGTATACTGCCTGTGTTGCATACCTGTCTCATCAGCATGTGCTATGCATACCACACTGATGTTGATGTGTAGCACAGGTGACACGTGTTAGTCCTGATATGGATACATGGGAGGTACACATTGGGAACTGACACCTCCCTGTAGGGAGCCATACACATCCCCTCCAAAGCATTTCAGAAACAGAATACACACGTATGGTCCTGACATGGACTCCACAAAACATGGTCTCTACAATGTGTATTGATGTACCTTGGAACCTGTGTGTCTGCTGCAGTTGAACAATGTGCCTGTTTAGTGACATGGCAAAGGTGCCATTGCACACAGTGATAGCTGTGATGACTGCCACATTCAGTATACCAGTGCCAGTGTGGAATGTACATCCCAAAACTGTCAGTATTGGTTATACAACAGTGAATGCATCCACGTTTCCAACCAGTGACAGTCGAAGGCTACAGTACTCTCTGTGTTCAATCCATACATCCCATGGTTCCATAACATGTAAAATGCTCTAACAGGCTCACACAAACACATGGCTACATTGAGGCTAGCACCACTTCTAGTCAGTGCATACAGAACATGCCAAGGCACACAAGTAGAGCAGGTTGTCTGTATATAGGTGTGCACACTTACCTATGTAATGGTACATACTACAGATCACAGTATGTGGTGCACACAACACACCTCATTTTAGGGCATATTATGCTTGATGACATACGCAGGCCTTGTTGTAGTCAGTCCTTTGGGGGACCACATCACCTGCTACAAACAAAACACTGCAAAACCTTACATACATCTAGGCTACCAAGGTTATGCTATATGGATATATATATATATATATATATATATATATATATATATATATATATATATATATATATATGTATATTTACACACACACTCACCCACCAAGTGGGCTGGAGTGAGATTAGAACCCCTATCTAGTCTTATACACTTTAGATCACAGTACTTATTGCATGAGCCATGGCATGGCTTACATCTGATATAACATTGTCAGCTGGTAGTCTTAAGGTGGCTGACATCATCAGGTCTTGTAGAAGAGGGCAGTGTGGAAGCTAGCAGCAAGTTACAGGGCCAAAAAATGTATAACCATTGTAGGTGGATAGTCCATAAGGTTATGTCAATTAATTTTCAGGGAAATACACACACACACACACACACACACACACACACACACACACACACACACACACACACACACACACACTCACACACATTCTGACACAGTGACGCACAAGTGGGATAGTGTGAGATTAGAACCTCTACCTATCTAGTCTTATACACTATAGATCACAACACTTACCGCATGTGCCACATGTTAAGTCTCTTGTATGTTTGATTGCAGGCACAGTACTTGTGCATTACACAAACTAGGCCTGTGTTGACCGGCATCTGTGGCCTGCAGTCTGATATTAATTCATGCTGTTATCTGCATCTAGTATCCTAACAGCAGGATAACTGTAATTATCCTACCTATGTGTGTACAGTTACCAGTATGACCATATGTGGCAGCTTGTAGTTACATGGGCATACCTGTGGGCAGGGACAAGTTGCTCTGTCCATACATGCATTGACAACATTATACATTACAGCACCTGCTCACCTGTGTCTGTCTATGTGGTGACATCCAGAAGGCACAGAGATCTGTGGGAAAACGTAATTTGTACTGTTGCTCCCTTAGCATGGATCCCTTGAACAACAGTATAGCTGTGTGATAGTGGAGATTTACTCACCATTATTAGGGTATGTCGGACAATCTAGACATCCACACACATATTTCTGTATATAACAGGAATGTATATATATAACTGTAGCTGCGTGTTTGTATGATATGTATATGTATGTAGATATGGGTGTGTGCGTGTATCATTTTAATATATATCTGTATATATATATATATATATATATATATATATATATATATATATATATATATATATATATATCAGTACATATCTATTTGACACTACATAATGACAGATAAACTATGCATGTGAGAGAGAGATACTGACAGATGGCTATGTATATGTATATCTGTCTGTATAGACATTTATACATAACAGGTCATTTTGATGTGAAGGGGCAACAGGATTGCACTCATTTTAACTAAGTGTATGGGCATGCCCAATGGAACTGTCAGTACTAATAAGGTGACTCCAGTCCACACTTACCTGTACTCCAGTTCGGGATTTTGTATGTTACAGACATTAACATCTACCCCTGTCTCTGCAGTACTGTACTGCACTTCACTCAAACCATCCACAGCATTCCCCAGCTGTGTGCTATACTTAATCTGTTACTGCATTTGGTAATGTTACACCACCAACAGACTGATAGTCTGCATACCTTTCAATTGTCCTGATTTCCACAGAATGTCCAGAGTTTTGCATCATATGTTTGGTCTGTTCCTCACACATTTGTGGTCTTCTGGTGAAGTACTGAATATTGACGTCACTACATTATACTACTTACAGACAAACATTTCTGTTTCATACATTATATCCTTCAGAACATACGTAAAAACGCAACACCATTGCTTCCAGTGACTTTTTGGGTTTAAAGGGACAATATTTGAAATCTGTCCTTATGTTTGGACCTTTGTCCCCCAAGTCTTACTGGCTTTGTCCAGATTTCTTGCTGTAAGAGGTATGATAGTCTGTGAAAACACCAACATTGTACTACCTCACATGCAAAAGATGTGGGTAATTCCAGATTAGAACTATCAACACCATCACCCATGCTAGCTTCCTTAGTCCACTGAGCCACTCAGGTTACCAGACAGGGAAGAATCATTTATCACACAATCAACAGCATAACTATGTACATTGTTATCCTGCATGAGGAGAAGCATACAATCATGTGAGCAATATCTATGTTACAGCCCTGCGATTGCCTGGTCCACTGATATACCATAGGTGATTTTCTGTTAAATTAATTGTATGGGTACACTGCTGTGTTGGGGGTGAGGGAACAATGGCACATCATCTGCTGGGATATACAGCAGTCCAAATATCATATGAGCCCACTGTTTAACATCTCCCCTGACTGATGTAGTGACTATTCCAACCATGAGGCCTAGTGAATATTAAGAACACATACTATTGGATTGGGTATCTGTAGTCCCATGTGGATGTTACATCTGTCCAATTAGCCCACTATATTTCCTTGCATAACAGCAGCAGATCCATATAGATGATATATATATATATATATATATATATATATATATATATATATATATATATATATATATATATAATATACATAATATGATACAGTATAGTAATACTTACAATTAGTTTGTAGCTTAGATACTCACCTTGTGAATGCAGCAGTTGAGACACCTGTAGTTCAGGGCTGACTCTGTGTGATGCAAGCAGCACACAACCAATCCATGAATAGGTACAGGTTGTGGGGGTTGTCTGGCATCAACACACTATGTGCATGTGAGTAGGAGTAAGGTGTCAGTCCCTAGTGCCCCAGGTTGTCAGTGAATGTGCTATGCGTTGTCTCTTAGCTAATGCCAGAGCATACTGGGCATGCCTATGTTTGCCTACAGGGACATCATCAGGGGGCTCCTCACCCGAGTCCTCTTGTCAGTGTGGCTGTGGTGACCTAGGCACTGGTGGGGGACTGTGTATCCCTTCCCTTTACTGATCCTGCTGCAGCTGTTTCCACAGGATCATATTGTGTAGCATGGCACATACTGTGACCCTATGTGCATATGTGGCTGGAGTGTACTGCAGGGCTCCACCAGATATATAGAGACACTGGAATTGTGACTTCGGCAGCCCAAATACAAGCTCTATGAAGTTCCTAGTTTGTGGGTGTGCCTCATTATGGCATTCTTCCATGGGTGTGTGCGCACATCTGATGGGTGTCATCATCCACGGTTCCAGGGAGTAGCCAGCATCCCCCACTAAATGCCCATGTGGGATGTCACCCCAGCAAACACCTAGCACAGCTGTGATGCATGCCAGATATAGGAATCATAATAACTGTCAGGGCTGCCAGCAAACACATTCATGATAATGCCCTGGGCATTGCACATGACCTGGCAGTTAATGGAGTGGTACCCCTTGCAGTTGATGTAGATTCTACCCTGCTCACCAGGTGGTGCCTTGATGTGTACATGAGTGCAATCTATGGCACCCACTACCTCAGGGTAGTGTGCTACATGGTAGAAGTGTTGCATATTGTTGGCTCTCGCCTCAGGGGTGAGGGGAAAATAAATGTGCTCACTGGCATGTGATAGCATGGCATCCAGGAACTGATGGAGTACCCTGGATGCTGATGCCTGTTTGACCTCCATCATATTCCTAATTGGTCTTTGGAAGGTACCTGTGGTTATTATCCTAAGGGCTACACATACCTTTGTTTCTACTGGGATGGAGTCCCCCTCTGTTAGCTCTGGGCCTGAGTTGGGGTCAGCAGAGCTCAGTGAGTTCTTGTAGTATGTCCCTGTCCACCCTGTAATGCTCTACAATCTCCAGCTCATGTAGCTCCTGGAAGGTTACCCTGGGCCTGAACACTCTTCTCCTTCTCTGCCTAGGCCTATTGTTAAAAGCACCAGCAGCACTGACGTCAGTATCTAGCACATACAGATGCAACAGACCTGCAGCAGCCCCTAGCATTTTTCACTTAAAATTCACAAGTCTGCACTCTAATGGTACAAAGTATGGGTGAAAAATCAAAATGTAGGGTGTATGCATACTTTATAGTACTCTAGTGTTGCTGCTGACTGTGTGATTGGCTACCTATTATGCAGTCCACCTACCAAGTACATTATTAAGGAGATTCAATGGCCCTAGTTTAAGTGAAACAGGGGTCATCAGTAATTAATATATCAATGGCTTTTAGATACACTCAGCACAGGGGCGTGCCACACAAACGGCAAAAACAAGTGCCACTAAGGTAAACAAAGCTTAGCGATCACTGTACACACCCCCCTGAAAGGTCATGCTCAGCACGTCGGCGTCCCATGGAAACATGCTCCCAAAAGGAAAATAAAGCATAGCAGTCATTGTACACACACCCCTGCAGAGCACAGTGGTGCACTATGCAAACAGGTACAGCTGAGCTCCAATGAGCTTACAAGTCCTCAGATACACCCCTTCTTGATGTCAGCTACCTCTTCTATGGACACCAACATGGTTTGTGCCTACACGGAAGGGATATGCAGACACAGATACCCATCTGTGCTATTCAGTAACCCCACCTCATTTGCCTAGGGATCCATGCACACAACCTGGAAAGTACATGGTTACAGGCCCTACCTCGTTAGTAACAGCACCATTCCACCATTGTAAATACTCCATGCAAGCTCCTATTCTGTCACATACTATTAAATGTTTTTCCACTTTTTTTTATTTTTTCATAACAGCATGTTTGCACACTGCAGCATGCTGCACAAACATACCCAGATCATTAAAAAAATATATATATATTTTAACTTGTTTCTCTTATGTTGTTGGACACATGGTGGATAATTTTGCTCATATTTGTATGTGCTATGCCATTTCTGTCCATCTACCTATGTTTTTACAGCCCCTGTTGTTTGACTAAAATCCTGTGCACAGAATCTTTCTGTGTACACTATGGATACTGACACGGGGTCTGCAGGGCTGCCTATCTGCTTACTGGATATCTCTACCTCCCTCATTTGCATGAGATTCACCTCATGAGGTAATTTGCATGCCATGGATACTTCAGTGCTGGTGCGGTTGTGCGTGCTGCCCAGCTGTGTTTACTGAATTGCAAACCTGCTTACTTTCATGGAAGCAGTGTGCCACAATGCCTACATGGTGAAGAATACCATGTAGGCTTTATTAAATTCCTCCTGAATGTATTAAAACATAGATGACAAATGCACATCAGTGAATAGGTGGAATAAAATAACAATACATAAAGAAGGAACCACAAAGAAGAATAACTATGCACAATGAGGAGGTAAACTGATATCCCACCTTAAAGTTGCATATGCTTGTTAATGGTCATATGGCAATGGATAACACCAAAGAACATTCCTGACACTGCTTCTAGGAAGCAACTGTCTTGCCACAATCTAGGCGGATATGCCACTGGTAAAGCTTAAGGTTTACATCCACCAGTAATTTAAGCATAACCATTAATTCTCAAAAAGCACTAGTATCCGTCTTAAATATCAACTGTAATTGCAAAATAAACATAAGAAGCAGTAAGTACAAATTAGATGTATACAGTAGTTTGGAAATACATATTGTATTTTAAGAAAATGTAATGAAACTTGGTTCTCATACCAGGTATCTACATATTCCAAGATATTTTTTCTATTGTTTAAATTAATTTTGTGTATACATTCTTTATATGTGTATAGTATGCATTTTATTTTCACTGAGTATACAGTAAATCTTTCTTCTACTTATTGCCAATGGCCTGAGTCATGGCTGAAAACTGTCCCTGAACCAACCCACATACCTGCTTAACAAACAAAGACTAAGAAAAATAAATACACAATATTATAAACTAACAATTGCATTTTCAGGAACATTTTCAAACTGGACAGGGTGTAAGAATTCTCTCATCCACTGGGAGAGAAAGTTTCAAATGTAGGGAGTCTGAAAAGAAAATTATCAAGTACCTGGTGTACTGCTGAAACTTTCAAGAATCCCAGGGGAGGAGGAGGAATGCAAAGATCTAGTAAGACTGTATGGGACCAGCAGATCTTTCTGAGTGGGGAAATCCAGCTCATGCAGGCCTAAATGTACTAACAGTAGAACGTTTGAGATTACGTGAAACTGAAGTAGCAGCAAGTGCAGGTTGCACCAAAATGGCCAAATGGGGTCCCACTTCCTCAGCATGCCCTGCACCAGGCTATGACAAGGTCCTTATGTGGCCCAGAGATTTGCCTGAGAGATGCTCTAGCCAAGTGCAAAACATTTTCCTACAGGTAATCTTGCTTTTAGTATTTACAAGTCTTGCTAGTGGAGTGGACACATTTCCTGTCATGCACTAAACCTATAAACCTATGAACCTATAGTAACTGCACACAGATGCAGGTCTCACAGTGTTTGCTGCTCAAACTCCCTTAGCAGTCAGTTGCTGTTACTGAGTGCTCAACAGGGTTTTCAACTCAAAACTGGTTGGATTATCCATCTTGGTTTTGTGTACCACTCAAGTTACTGCCTTGGAAGATAATATGACTGGTTGCTAATGAATGCAATTAGAAGAAATAACTGAAGAACAGTCAAATCTTAGACAACATGAGAAGAAGAAGCTAGCAATCTTAAAAAAAAATAATAACATATACTCACATGTGAGGTAACATCTGATCACTAACACTTGTGACAGACTGTTACCAATTCAACAGTAAAACAGAGAAATGCAGTTACATACAGGAAGAAAATAATCCCAGACAAGTGAAATACGAGTTGTGTGTGTGTGTTTTGAGTGGTGGGATGCAGAGGTGGACAGAAACATAATTCACTTGACTGAATATTAGAAAACAGTATTAGAAACTGTCTGACTCATAAATGTACTGCAAGGGTATCACACGTCTAGAGTCTCTTACAAAATAAAGGACAAACATATTTAACATCTCAACTGTCCAGATTTTCTCTGAATGTCCAGCTTTTTGTCTCATATCTTTTTTTCTGTTACTCATACAATTTGTGGTATTCTGGCACATCACTGAGGATTGAAGTCACTAATGACACACATTTGAGTTTCAGACTTTATATCCTTCAGAAAATGAATGCTAACACAAAACATGTTATTCTAGCAACTTTCCACGTTATTAAGATCAGTATTTAAAATGTGTCCCTATTTTTTTAGCCTTTGCCCTCTCTACCCATTATTTTAGGCTTTGTCCAGATTTTGTTGCAATAGAACTTCAGAGCTATGGAGACAAGCAGAAACTATGTGGGTTTTCTTAAGGCATTCTCATTTCATCCTGCATACTATAACATGGTACTTAGTGACTACTGTAAATTATCCCAGCATGCAATTCTTAATTGTTGCCCTTCTGACCTGGGATATGGCTGGAAATGACTGTATATTAGTATAGTTGTACAGTTTAATAATTAACTAAATAAAAATAAACTTTCAGGAATAGCGTGGTGCGTGTGTGTGTGTGTGTGTGTGTGTGTGTGTGTGTGTGTGTGTGTGTGTGTGTGTGTAAGGAATACTTAACTTGCAAAGATACTTTTCATTTAATTGAAGGCTTGTTCACTAAGTTAGTCAACTGACCTAAGTAGACCATTGTGAGTCACAGCACTGTGGAACTGCAGTCAAAGAAACAATAAACAATCAATATCAGTGCAACAGTAGTAATGTAAAACCAAGCAGAGAACTATTACATTAGGATAAGATGTAGCATAAATGAACATAATCTGCTTATTAGCAGATGCAACAAAAGAATTCAAGCAGTAAACCTGGTAAGAAGAGTATCTCTATATTGCCATAAATAATACAGTACAATGTCTCTATTGATAAAATAATAAACAAAGGGAAAAATGTTTACAATATGTACAATTGTTGGGTATGGTATGTGAAAGAGAGTAAGACATGAGTTAAATGAGGGGAAATAATGGAAAGGAGGGAGACAGAAGAGAGAGAGAGAGAGACAGAAAAAAGAAGCAGTGTTGGGGGACAAGGGGGAAGTGTGCGGCTGTCTATTACCCAAGTTCAATTGATGCAGGCAGTATTATAGGAGTTTGGGAAAATGTTTACTGGTAAGCAAGGGTGCATCCACATGATGAGGTATAATGTAGACACCTGACTTCAGTGTCCCATTAAAGGGGTCTCTTATACTGTGCCTGAGTTAAACAGAGAGGAACTACAGAAAATTTTGATTCTGGGGGTAATCCAGAAATCCAGTAGTTATTTATGCTTTAACATGTTTT
This sequence comes from Protopterus annectens, assembly GCF_019279795.1. NCBI lineage: Eukaryota > Metazoa > Chordata > Ceratodontiformes > Protopteridae > Protopterus > Protopterus annectens. The sequence goes on along the minus strand of NC_056729.1, from coordinate 273,531,651 downwards.
ATGGAAAACATAAGGTCAGTTGTGGGACCCCACCAAAATGGTCCAAACCAGGCTTTCTTATTTGCTAAGGCTGGCCCTGAGTTGCATAGATCTGGAGTTATATGTAAGTAACTGAAAGCACCTCTAAGTAAATGGGCTACAGAGTTCTCCACCAGCTGCCGTTGGTTCAGGTCTTTATTAGGGAGCCATAGCTACAAAGAGTTACAGTAGTCAAGGAATGCAAATTCATGCAAGAAAAAAATCTATGCATGTTGTAAAACAGCTGGTAGTTTGTATAAAGAGAAGGAAACCTTTTATGAAAACAAATGTTGAAAGCGCTGATGAAAATTTTACTACTTATTAGTCCCAATATATTAATGCTGGACAGAGGAACCCAGAGAGTGTAAAGGAAACCTTTTCTTTAGTAAATGTGTGTGGTATAATGATGATGAAAATGAAGCTACTCCTGATGGTCATATAATTAAACAGGAGGCCTATGACCTTTCTTGCTGATAACAGTGATAGTGTCACCATAATGAGTATACTTACATTCACTGAAGTAACACAGGTTTGCAATCACCTATTATTGCACTAAAGACTTGTACAGGGAAAATATAAAATATTAAAAGTTATTGTCAAAACAGAAACCAGTTGCCATAATGGTTTTTGTATTCACCTCCTGTGCACAAGGTACAAGGTTTAATTCTGACCTCTGACTAATGCTTGAATGGAGCTGGCATATTTTCCCATGTCTCTGTGGGGTTCCTCCCACCTCCTAAAGACGTACTAAATGGAGTTGTGGGCAGCAGCACAGGTTCTAGATAGTGCCCTATTGGGGGAAAAGCCATACAGATCAACTGCTTTGGGCATCTATTGTGGTACACAGTATCCTCAAGATAGTAGAACACAGATCATAGACTGCATGCCTACTAGACAGTGCAAAATATGGCTGTGGGTGATTCATTTGTGATGACTAATGTTGCCAAATGGGGATGAGTATAAGTGGGTTGAGGACACAGCCTACTCTGACCTACACCAGGGACTCATGCTAATGGCAGGAAGGATGTATGAGCACCTGTTGTCCAATGTGTGCCCACCATAAAGATCGCCAGCCCTGGATCAATAATCTACTTGCTGATCAGTGTACATTTGCCCAGCTTGGGCTGTCTGGGATAGCTCTGTTGAGCAAAAGCAGGACATAAAACCAATCAACCTGCCAAACATGAACTAAGAATTGTTACATTCTATGCAGGTTCACTGACAGGAAGGAGCTTAGAAGTAGATGACATGATGGTAAGGAGGAGGCTGGGCATCCTGTGAATCCAGGAGACAAGATGAAAGGGCAGTGCAGCCAATTTGCTTGGAAGTCAGAGTCTCTTACTCAGGAGGAGAACAGAATAAAAATGGCGTGGGAATTGTGGTGAGGGAGAGGCTTGAGCAGACAGTGAGATACGTCATCAAAACTGGTGACAGATTCATGGCAATCAGACTCCAGTGCAATAACAGGGCAGTACTCATAATCTCAGCCTAAGCCCCATATCAGGGTTGTGACAGTGAGGAAAAGAGTGCATTTAGACAGCAGTTGCAATACTTAGTGGATAAAGCAGGACAATATGAACTGGTGTTGATAATGGGTGACCTGAGTGCACATATTGGGACAGACGGAACAGGATATGAGGACTGCCTGAGTTCACATGGGTGGAGCAACAAGAATAAAGAAGGAGAGGCCATTCTAGACTTCTGTCTAGCAAATGGCTTGATGGTGGCCAACATGTGGTTCAGCAAGAGAGACAGAAACAAGATCACATACAAGAGTGCCCAACATGCAACTCAGGTAGACTTTCTCCTAATAAGGAAAGGGCATTTGGAGTAGAATCCATTATTCCAAAGTCATCCCAAGTGAAACAGTTGTCCCACAGCATACACCACTAGTTGCCACAGTTATCTGCAAACAGTGTTCATAGAAGGCTCTAGGGTCAACAGAGACTAGGCTGAATACCAGGAAGTTAACTGGAGAAAAAGCACAGGAGTTCAAGGAATTTGTCAGGGCCGTAGCACCTCAGGATGAAGAGGAAATAAGTGGAGTTGAAGAAGAATGTCAGAGCCTCAAAACAACATGTGTGCGGACTACAGAACAGATATATGTCCAAGATAGGTATGGAAATAAGGTACATAAGGACAGCTGGTGGTGGAATGCAGAAGATCAGGAAGTTGTCAAAAGAAAGGTGTGCAGGAAAAAGTGGGAGATGTAAAAGACAGACCAGGATACTAATGAATATGGCTGTCTAACAAAGAGGCTAAGAGAGGAGTTGCAATAGCAAAGAACAAAACATCAGAGACATTTGACCAGCTTCCAGAAAGTGACTCAGTAAGTGGCACAAAGAAACTCTTTCAGGTGGCAAGCCAAAGACAGAAAGACAAAGAAGATAGTCGTAAGGGATGCCAGCAATAAACCTGCTTACCAGTCCACAGGATATCAAAGGCAGATGGAAGTGTTGCCAGCGGTTTCTGAATGAAGAGAAGCCCATGGAAGCTAAATGCCCAGACACATTCTACATTGAAAGAAGAGGAGGAACCCACCGTCGCTGGTCTTGTACATACTAAGAAGATGATGAGGCTTGGGTGTTCTTTTAAGTAGTTTATTACATACAAACACATCAGGATGGATGGCAGGAACATTAAACTTAAATGAACTATCCAACTAACTCACTGCTACATACTTGCATGCTTTCACTCTGGCTACTCACTCAAAATGGCACTCTTGCTTGCATGTGCTCAGTACTTATATGCACGTGCCTGCTGACTGGAATGCTTCTTAAAGGAATATCACACACTCTGATCTACATTCCCCTCTTTACTGAGCAGTCTCATATAAGTGGGTGGCCACGGTTGTGCAGCGGTTAGCGTTGCTGCCTCACAGCAAAGGGTTCTCTGGTTTGGTCCTCAGCTGGGGTGCCTTCTGTGCAGAGTTTGCATGTCCTCCCTGTGGTCGCGTGGGTTTCCTCCAAGTGCTCCGGTTTCCTCCCACATCCCAAAAACATGCTGTAGGTGGATTGGACACTCTAAATTGGCCCTAGGCATGAGTGTGTGCATGTGTGTGTGCCTTCTGTGGAAGGTTGGGCGCTGGGTTGGCAACTCAACACTGTAAAGCTCCACTGCCAATCATGAGCGGACAGGTGATCCACTGTGGCGACCCCTAACCAGGAAAAGCCAAAAGAAGAAGAAGAAGACTGAGCAATCTCATATAAGCAATGACATTTGAACTAGGCATGTAATTTATACAGAGAATAATAAACAAAACAACAGTCATGTCCAGGTTGCCATGTATCTGAAACTAAGTCTAGAGGTGGGACCTGATCTCATAATGTAATAGTTTGGACTGGGTTTAGAAGCAGGGACAGTCACTGGGGAATGTTCTCTTAGCCTAGAGGGTTTCTCTGTATTTATAAGTGTAAGTCACATATCTTTGAATTTATTACTGCTAAAGACCTGAGTTGTTTGGCTTCTGCTACATACCTACAATTAACTGCATTACTAGCTGAGTTAAGTACAAACTTGCAGTGTTAAAGACTGTACTGCATTTCATTTTTCTGTCTATTTAATTATTTCATTGAATATTGTGTCAGTGTCTCTCTGTAGTTATTTATTTTTCTATTTAATTGTTTCATAGAATACTGTGGTCTCTGTCTCTGCAGTTAGTTTCCTGCCCACACTCCCTGTTCTTGCTGTGGTATTAATCTTGGTGGCTTTGGAATTGCCCACCCCTCTTGTAAATTTGTGTTTGAACACTCCTCCTGGGTCTATCTCATTTGCTCATTCAACCGAGTACAGCGAGATCATATTTTGAGTTGAGACATTCCTACCAGTCTCATCTGTTCAGTTCTATCCCAGCTCTATTCCAGTCTAGTGTCACTAGCTCACTCTACCTAATACAGAGATAACATTTGTGAAGGGCAAGCCACTTAGGCCCTTAATTTTGAATTATCTTCTGGTTCTCCTTTCTCCCTTTTCACTTTCCAAAAAAAAAAAAACTCTAAGCTTGTTTCCTGCCATTCCTGCAACTAGTCTAGTCCAGATACAGATTTGCTGTAACGAGGACTGTTTGTAAGCTTCTGAGCCCCCAAAGCCTTTCTGTGATGGAGGGAAGCCTTCTAGCTTATCAGTGGGAGTGGTAAGCACTAGGTAGCCTATCTACCACAAGAGAGGTTTCTGGCCCAGAAATTGTAGTTTATTGGCCGTTTGGGCAGTTTTTCCATCTCTTTCAACTTTCTAGTTAAAAGCCTGCATTTGCGATTGTTTCCTACCTTTCCTGTAACTAGTCTAGTCCAGATACAGATTTGCTGCATCCAGGACTGTTTGCAAGCTTCCGAGCCCCCCAAGCCTTTCTGTGTTGGAGGGAAGCCTTCTAGCTTACCAGTGGGAGTGGTAAGCGCTAGGTAGCCTATCTACCACAAGAGTGGTTTCTGGCCCAGAAATTGTAGTTAATTGGCCGTTTGGGCAGTTTTTCCATCTCTTTCAACTTTTTGGTTTAAAAGCCCGCATTTGCACTTGTTTCCCACCTTTCCTGTGACTACTCTAGTCCAGATACAGATTTGCTGTATCCAGGACTGTCTGTAAGCTTCTGAGCCCCCCAAGCCTTTCTGTGTTGGAGGGAAGCATTCAAGCTTATCAGTGGGAGTGATAAGCACTAGGTAGCCTATCTACCACAAGATCCAGATACAGATTCTTAGTTTTAGCACTTGAATTTGCTTATTCATGTTCAGCACTTGTTCAGAACTTGTTGTTAGCACTAAAGAAGTGACAAATTACTACAGCACTCAACCTTCCTCTTTACCTAGAGGAAAACAGTTTTTATACTTACTTTTCTCACTTGCTTAGAGAAAAAAAACAGCTCTTATACTCACTTTCCTCACTTGCCTAGAGGAAAGTAGTTTTTTTATTCAGGCATGTCCAAGGGTCAGCTCCCAGTGTTCTCTCCTGTTTATCTGATGAATCTGGGCATCTTGAGGCAATGTAGCAATTGCCTCATGTACACAGACAACCCTCTCCTCCTACCACCCGCCACCACAACCTGTGAGAGATGCACTTATCTAGCCAAACTGGAGGTAAAGTTCTCTCCAACCAAGACTGAACTTGACAGTAAAAAGAAGGTAAACACTTGCACCACACCACACTCATCACATACTCCCACTAAACCTGCACCACCAAAATCCACACATAGAAACACAAAAACATTCACGGAGGCTCTCAATAATAATCTGCTCAAGCAACAGGGACCTCCAAAGCAGAAATGGAAGTAACCTCCACTCCCCAACATAACCCAAATAACACATAGTCCACAGACTCAGTGTGCCACTCAACCACAGCCCATAAGGCAAAACAACATACCCATCACACTAGTCATAGGTGACTCTATAGTCAGGCAGACTGATGTCACCAGGCTAAACAAGGAGAAGGTTACTGTCAGCTGCCTGTTGGGTGCCAGGATTCACCACATAACCCATGCACTCAGGTCACTCCACAACAAGTATAAATATGACTCTGTCATTGTCCATGTTGGTGTGAATCACCTGAGACGTACCTCCTTGGACTACATGAAAAGAGACATGGAAGAGCTCTCTCAATCTTGTAGCCCAGGCAGGTATGACCCTAGCCCTGAGTAGCATCCTGCCATCACCCAGAATGATACCGCAGTACAAGGACAAAATGATTGACTTCAGCAATTGGCTAAGCTTCTCGTGTCATTCTAAGGGGATCCAGTATCTGTCTGCCTGGGATGACATGGTCGACAGAGCATGATGGTTTGCCAGAGATAGCCTGCATCTGTCACCCCTGGGATTCTGGATACTGGCTATGGCCCTTGCTGCCCCTATAGTGCCTTTTTTAGGCAAGGTTCAAATGACACATTCACCACCGTAACAGGAGCAAGCAAGCAAAAACTGAGGGTAATGCTACTTAATGCTAGAAGTCTAAATCTCAAGATGCACTCCCTCAAGGCACTCCTTAAAATGGAGAACATTGATTACTGTGCAGTGACTGAGACCTGGTTCATGGCTCCAGACAGCACCCCTGCATTACCACCCTACAACTCATACCACACTTTTCGGCCACCTAACCTGGACCAGAACACCAAAGGCAGAGGTGTGTCCATATTCATTAAGGATATCCTCACCTCCAGGCTAGTTGCGCAGCATAATGCATCCTAGGTTGGTTATCCAAGTGCAACTAACTCTGGGCAAAACTACAATCCAAACTGTAGCTTGCAACAGATCCCCCACCATGCCCCAGGATTCCCACTCCTCTTTTCTTGATATACTGGAAAATATTAGGGTTCAATCAAACACCCCAATAATGGGCATTTTCAACTACCCCACCATTGACTGGGAAAACTACTAATGTACCAACTCCTTTGCTCAGCACTTTCTGGAATTCATAAATTCCAATGCCCTGGATCAACTTATCTACACCCCCACCAGGGGCAACAATATCCTAGACCTAGTCATTACCAACATGAGTGACCGGTGTTTCACACCTGAAGTCAACTCCTCGTTGGTCAGATCCGATCATAAGCTAATCACCCTAGATATCCACATCCCACCCCCACCCCCCATTAAGGAAATCATAGTAAAACATTTCTCCAAAGCCATCTTCATGCTTCTTAAGACAGAAGTGGTGAACTTAATGACACCCATGCAGATGGACAATACAGTTACGACTGTTGAATCCTACACAGATGCACTCTATAAGCACTTACACGAGTGCATGGATCGTTCTATCCCAAACAGAACCAAGATGCTATCCTCCAAAAAAAGGAAGCCAATCTGGTGGTCCCCTGCCATAGACAAACTCTACAACAGAAGGAAGAAACTGTTGCAAAAGAGAGTAAAATCTCATGAGTGGAGGAGTTCCCTGGTCAGTTTCAGTAAGAAGCTGAGATCCCTTATAAGATCCTCCAAAGCTAGCTACAAAAACAAAATTGCCACTGATTCTAGAGACAACCACAAAGCATTCTATAGCTATGTCAAGAATCTCAATGGCAATGCCCAGATCTGCTCTGAGTTACAGCACATCGGCATGAAAATTACAGAACCAACTGATATTGCCAACGTCCTGGCAGATAGATTCAGTGCTAACGTTACCCCCCTCTCACCCCCTAAAGGGCCCATATCTATACAGGAAGAATGCGGAGTCCCTGTAATTACAACTATGCAGGTAAAAGCTGCATTCTCTAAAGCCAAAAACACAGCATCCATGGGACCGGACAACATCCCAGGCTGCGTTTTACATGAACTTCAGAACAAACTGGCTCCCTACCTAAGCACCATGTTCAGTCATGGTCTCACATCAGGCTTTGTGCCCACTGAATGGCACCCAGCAACAGTTATCCCACTCCACAAAGGGAGAGCCACCACTGATCCTGGGAATTATTGCCCTATTAGCCTGACGAGCCTGGTCTGTAAGGCCATGGAAAATATCATCATGGAACTCATAAACAAAGACATTGGTAACCCCCAAACTGTGGACCCCACCCAGTTCGGGTTTGTGATAGACAGAGCATACCTCCTGAACCTGATCAACTTCTTTGAGGCAGTCACCAAAGCTGTAAACAAGGGTAAGGTGGTTCACACAGCCTATCTTGACTTCGCCAAGGCTTTCAACACCATCCCCTATTCAGGAATTATAGCTAAACTCACTAAACTAGGTATAAATCCCTATGTCACAAGATGGGTTGCTAATTGGCTCACTGACAGAACCCACACTGTAAAAGTTGCAGACTCCAAATCTGACTTCAAACCAGTGACAAGTGGAGTACCACAGGGTTCAGTCCTGGGACCTCTCCTGTTTGGTATCTACTTCTCTGAAGTACAGGCTAACACAGAAGGCCTTTGGTTAACAAAGTTCACAGATGACTGCAAACTTGGAGCCATAATTGAGTCCCCAAATGATGTGGACATCCTACAGAAGGGCCTCACTGAGACAGATGCCGGGTGTCAGAGCCATGGCCTCAAGCTCAATTCCAAAAAGTGCATTGTCATCCCCTTTGGTAAAAACTCTGTACCCATGAACTACCACATAGGCGGCAGTCTTCTTAACGCCGAATGTGTGATAAGAGACCTGGGGACCCAGGTGGACAGTAGTCTCTCCTTTGATAATCACATTGCCACAGTAGTCAGAAAATCCTTCTATGTGGCACACCTCATCACAAAAGAGTTCTCATCTAGGAAAAAAGAGGTCATTGTTCCCCTCTACTCGACACTCATTAGACCCATTATAGAGTACAACACCCCTTTTGGAATGAACCTCACAAGACATCTGCAGCAGCAGGAAAAGCCGCAGAATTACCTCACAAAGAGGATTACTGGCCTCAAACAGATGCCCTACACTGACCGTTTCAAAAAACTCCAGCTTTACTCCATTGCATATTGCCTACTCCAAGGTGATCACTGCCTAACATATAAAGCATATATGTCAAACCCAGAGCTGTTGGACATGCTACACCTAAAGAAATCCCAGTCCCTCCGAGTTACATGCTCTAGGGACCTAAACCTTGTCACCACAATAAACAGAACATGCTGGAGGGATCGATTCCTGTCCTAGAGACTTCCCATACTCTGGAACAAGCTACCCATCTATGTCAAGCAAAGTTCCTCATTAGCACTCTTCAAGAAAAATCTTGATAAGTGGGTGGGAAATAGGAAATATACCCTGGGGATCCCTTCTGTGGCTCTGCTCAACAGGGACACAGGAAAATAACTTTCTTGGGTGGCGTAAGCCAGGGAACCTTGTTGGCTAGGCTTACTTAGGCCCTTCGGCTGATAGCCTAGTACCTACCTATGAACCTATAAGGACTCTCAGGGATTTTCTCAGGAACAGGAATTGCTGACTGAATGCCTTCTGTAACAGGAACATTGGAAAAGTCACTCTGAGAATTAGAGTCTTTGTCACAGGTAAGATGCTGTAACACTGGTTTGGACACTAGAAATAAATGTTTCCAATTTCATCTGAATTCCATTCATTGTGATTCCACAATGTACAATCACAGCTCTTGACACAAACTTTTCACACATTTGATACAATCAAAACTTTTCACTACTGCATCCTCACTATCTCCCCTTCTTGTAATGAACGGAGCAATTTGCTGGACTTATCATTGTAGGACGTCTTGGACAAACACTTTTTCAACAGTTGGTCTTTCACTGCTTTGTTCTTTTTAGCACACAGAACCAGTAAAGTGCTGCTGATTGGTAATGTGGTTCTGGTTTATCTCAACATAAGTCTCTGGGCAGGTGAACCAAGATGATTATCATGAGCAATGTTTCTGAGATTTAGCAGGCTTAGAAAAGCGTTGGTAGTGTCACATTTTGATTTCTCTAACAGCTGTTTTGCACTTTGAGCTACATGTTCAGCCAAGCCGTTTGACTGCAGATATTCAGAACTACTCGTAATATGAACAAAGTACAAAGTTTCAGCAAATTTCTTAAACTGCTGACTTGTAAACTGTGCACCATTGTCAGAAAAGACTCTGTGTGGACTGCCATGGACAGAAAAATGTCTCTTCAACTTAGTAATGACAGTATTGGAAGTTAGATTAGGAACTAGGTCAGTCTCAAACCAATTTGAATAAGAATCTACTAACACCAAGTAATGTTGACCATTCCACTTGAATATATCTGTGGCTAGTGTTGACAAAAGTAGTTCAGAAATCTGGCTTAATTGAAGTGGTTCTTTCTGTTTTTGCAACTTTGTACTATTACATACTGAACAAGATGAAAGTACTTTCTCAATATCTTTGGACATGGAAGAGCAAAATACTAGTTCTCTCACCCTTCTTTTGGTAGAATCAGTTCCTGGGTGGCCATGATGCAATTTCTTAATGTACACTTGTTGCAAGAACTTTGGAATAATTACTTTAGGACCTTTCATGATGATACCATTGTCTGATAAAATCTCATCTGTGTATGGAAAGTACTGCTGCACTTCCATTGGTAAACAAGATTGCTTCAAAGGCCATCCTTGACTGATAAAGACGTTTAGCTTCTGGAGAACTGGATCTGAAGCTGTGTGAGTTCTAAGCTCATCAAGACGTGTGGAAGAAAAATGTATCACTTCCATGACTTCCAAATCAAGTTGCTCATTGTTATGCTGCTCTGTGTTTTTTGGGGGGATGATCTGGATAAGGTATCAGCAAGATAAAGAAGTTTGCCTTTTGTGTAAACAAGATTGAAATTGTACTTTTGCAATGTGAGCATCATGCACTGCAATATGTCATGAGCTGTTTGCATTGGCTTTCTCAAAATAGTAACTAGAGGTTTTCTCATCAGTTTCTATCTGGATAGGTCGACCATAAATATAATCATGGAATTTTGAACATGCAAACACAATTGCCAAAAGTTCTTTCTCAGTCTGGACATATTACATCTCGTTCTGGGAGAGAGTTCTCAATGCATAGGCTACTGGTCTACCCTCTTGAAGAATGACTGCACATAGACCAAACTTAGAAGCATCACAGGAAAGTGTAACTGGTTTGTCGACATCATAGTATCTTAGAGTTGGTGGACTGGCAATTCTTTGTTTCAGGACATCAAATACTTTTTGGTGTTGATCTGACTATGACCAAATTACATCTTTGCATGTCACCTCTCTTAATGGTGCTGAAATTTGGCTTAAATCTGGAATGAACTTGCCTAGATAGTTGACCATGCCAAGAAAACGTTGTAAGGCTTGGACATTATCTGGAGCTGGCATCTCAAAAATTGCTGTTTGCTTGGAAGGATCTGGTCGTAAACCTGAACTGGTAAACAAATGACCAACATAAGTAACTTCTCATAGCCTGAATTTGCACTTCTGAGGCTTCAGCTTAAGATTCACTTCACGTGCTCTTTCCAGAACTTTCTTGAGGTTTCTATCATGTTCGACTTCACCATTGCCTCCTACTAGAATATCATCTACTATAATAGCACATGGATAGCCAGAAAATAATTTGTTCCATCACACGTTGAAATACTTCACTGGCAGAATTTATCCCAAATGTCATTCTCAGAAATGTGTATCTCCCAAATGGCTTACCGAATGTGGTTAGCAATGAAGATTTGCGATCAAGCAAAATTTGCCAAAATGAACCATTTGCATCTAAGACAGAAAAAAACAGTGGCATTTGGCATGAGGTCAGCAACCTCTTCAACTGTGCACATAGAATGATGAGGCCTTTTTAATGCTTTGTTCAAGTCTCTTGGATCAATGCATATTCTAATATCATCTGAGCTTTTCTTATGAGCTACTACTATTGATGATACCCATTCAGTTGGCTTTTGTAATGGAAAAATTACTTCTAGCTGCACCATTTTGTCTAACTTGGCCTTGACTCTGTTCTGCATTGCTACTGGAACTTTCTGTGCTGGTCTGATAACTGGGCTGACCTCTGGGTCTAACTTCATGGAGTACACAACTGGTAGTTTGCCTAGTTTTTCTGCAAAAATATCAGCATAATCAGAAAAAATAGTTTGGGCAAAATGTGAGCTGTTCTCATTCAGGCTTACATGGTGAACTTCTTTGTTAAATGAAAGCAGTCCCATTTTCAAACTGTCTCTGAGGCCTAATAATGACTGCATGTGTCTTTTGACTACGTAAAACTGCAAGTCATAGCTGTTTTAAGCAGGGTAACATGAAAGCACTACTGAGCCTTCGGTTTGAATCTCTTCACCACCATAAGCAACAAGCTTTGCACACTTTGTTTAATCAAGTTGTTCTGCAGCTTTTACTCTAGCAAACATATCTGCTGACATAACATTACACTTTGAGCCAGTATCTGCTTTGCGCTCTGTGGGACTCCCATTAATCCAAACAGTACAAAAGATTTCATTCTTTGCCCACAAAAATACTGCATTGACTGTTTCACCAAGAACAGACACACCATCAACATAAAAAGTAGGGTTTCAGCCTTCTACTTGATCAACTTGCCTCTTTGTATGCCCTTTTTTAATAAAATAATGTGCCTTATTTGATTTACAAAACCTTTTGAAATGATTCAACGTATTGCAAGTATGGCACTGCTGACCAAAAGCTAAGCATTTTTCTCGTTTGGTTCATGATTTCCACCACAATTATGACAGTTGACTATGAGACTAGCTACAGGTTTTGCTGAGCCACCCTTGTGCTTTGTACCCTGGGCCTTACTGAAGTTGCTCTGGGTTTTGCTGAAGTTTGGACTGTGGCAGCCATGCCTTTAGGCCTGTATATTTTAGCCTGGTGCTGCATACTATCAACATTAGCTTTGGAAGGCACTGGAAAGCTTGCTTTCTCATTTGTAAGCATACTTGTGTGCCTTTCTGTAAGATCATATATCTGACAAATCTCAGTTGCTTTGTTTAATCTCAGACCACTGTCTTGAAGCAAAACCTTTCTCACTATTATTAATACCATACACAAGCCTGTCTTTTATCAGTGCATCTCTCAAATCACCAAATCTGCATGTTTTAGCCTTATTTCTCAGGTTGGATATATATGCTGCAAAAAATTCACCAGGCTTTTGATTTCTTGTGTAAAATAAGTGCCTTTCCATTGTAATATTCATTTGGGGGTTAAACATTTCTCTAAATTTACATTTTACACATTCAGGGTTTTCTTGCCTTTCAGTCTGTACCACAATATCGCGGTCTTCCCCCTCCCCTGCAAACACAGCAGGTACATACACAAATGAAAACTCTCTTTCAATGGCTTCTGAACCAGCTAAATTAAGCAGACTAAATGCTTTTCTATGTGCGTCTTTGTCAGAAAAAGCAGTCTATATGAAAACATTTTATTCCTTCTCAAACACTCTACAATTTTCTGCAATATTGTTATCAAACCCAAGTTGTGAAATTTTTCTGCCATGCCCACAAATTATATTAAAACACAATGCAGTTTTGGCCCCTGTAATTATATATGAATATGCACACACAACAGGTACTTGTAATAATATTCAAATGCACAATAAACTCTTTGAAAGACTGTACTTTGCAAAAATACTCTTTGAAATTACTGTACTTTGTGAAATAACTGCACTGGAATACTGCACACACTTGCCAACACTTTGTACACTTTCGATATTTTGAATAGCTTTAGTTAATGTGAAAAAGTAGTACATAGTGAAAAAATATGGTCATTTTCCTTTTTTATACATTTTTTGTGATTCAGATGTTGTTTCAAATGTTTTTGCAATTATTTTGAATATTTTTATAAATATGTCACAGTTTTGGACATTTCATTTAATAAGACATTTGTTTTGAGTGTTCTGAATGTTTTGTTTTATATTCATAGTGAAATAAATCATTTAAGTGAGTTTTAGTATCTGGAATTTGTTTCTGACCTGTTTGAGAGTCATTTGAGCAGTTGGGATGATCCATTACTGTATATTCCTCCACTTCTAACTGATTGCCTCATGGTTGTGACTCTGGATTCCATTGACACCATGTTGCTCGTCTTATGCATACTTAGAAGACAATGAGGCTTGGGTGTTCGTTTAAGTAGTTTATTGCAGACAAACACATCAGGATGGATGGCAGGAACATTAAACTTAAGCGAATTATCTAACTGATTACTACATACTTGTATGCTTTTACGCTGGCTGCTCACTCAAAATGGCACTCTTGCTTGCATGTGCTCAGTACTTATATGCACGTGCCTGCTGACTGGAATGCTTCTTAAAGATATATCACACACTCTGATCTATACCCATCACTGAAGAGATAAGAACAGCACTAAGGAAAATGAAGTCAAAGAAAGTCATAAGCTCAGATGAGGTCACAGTAGAAATGATAAAGATGTTGGGTAAGATAGGGGAAAAATAGCTCCTGACAGAACTCATAGCAGTATGGAGAGAAAGGCATATCCAAGATGAGTGGAGAATAAGCATACTGTGCCAGTGTTCAAGAACAAAGGGGACATTCACAACTGTAGGCAGCATAGTGGTATCAAACTCCTACCACACTGCATGAAAGTTCTGGAGAGGTTGATTGATCAATGAATAAGCAGAGTAGTAGAAAGTAAGATGGGAGATGAGCAGTTCAGATCTGGATCAGGATGAAGTACAACAGACCGGATGTTTGCAGTGAGACACACACCTGAGAAGAAGCTACAGATGAGGAAAGACTCCAACTGGACATTCCTGGAATTGGAGAAAGCATATGACAAGGTCCAGAGAAGACTGATTTAGGCTGTCCTGTGGTAGTTTGAAGTCCAAGAAACATTTGTAGAATTAGTGTAGGCCATGTTCAAGGCTCCAATGACTCAAGTACAAAGACTGTTAAGCCTCACAGAGGGGTTCTCAATGTGAGCGGGTGTGCATCAGGGTTCAGTACTGAGCCCACTGCAGTGCATACTAGCGATGGACCTCTTTTACAAACAGATCAGAGGGAACAGATCAACAAAGTTTCTGTATGCAGACAATTTGACATTACAGGCAGACTCTAAGCAAGAACTTCAGCAAATGATAGGGGAATGCAATGCAAAGCTGAAGGCACATGGGATGAAACTGAGCATAGTTAAGACAGTTGTTAAGGGCAGCAAATGGTGAAAATCAGAAGAAGAAGTTGAGAATTGAAATAGAGGGGAAAACAGTGGAACAGGTTAACAGCTTCAAGTATCTGGGATGGGTAGTTAAATAGAAGGGAAGTCTGAATGAGGAGATCACAGCTAGAATCAGAGGGACTGCAGCCAACTGGCACAGAGTTTCAAGATAGCGTATGACAGAAGAATGCCAAAGAAGCTGAAAAGTAAGATGTACAAACAGCGGTGTGCCCAGTACTACTGTATGGTACAGAAACCTGGTCGGTAAAGGCAGAGCAGATGAAGAAGCTAAAGGTGATAGAGATAAGGTCCCTAAGATGGGTGATGGGATGCACACTATGGGACAGATGAAGAAATGAAGACATAAGAGCAGTAACCAAAGTTGCAGAAAAGGTCAAAGCGAACATATTATGGTGGTTCAGCCACATGTGCAGAAAAGCAGATGACAGTCTGATGGAGAAGATTGTGGACAGCTAGGAAGAAGGCAAGTGGAAATGAAAGTGTCCAGCAAAGAAGTGGATAGATTGTCTATGAGAAGACTTGCGACAGTCAGGCATGAATGTGGAAGAAGGTAGGAGAGTGGCACTGAATACAGAGAGATGGTGACAGTCGTCACAACATCCCGACCCTGTGTAGAAAATAGGAACAAGGGGTTGTTGATGATGATGATGATGACACTGACCAAAAGTTAATCTATGAAAGTTACTTTTAAGGAAAAGAGGAAACAATCTGACAGAAGCTAAAGATACCAGATGAAGCTTATTAGGAAGTAGCTAGCTAGAATATTCTAAAATTGAAAACAACAAAGTACTTATGTTCTGATACTGAGATACTGGGATAAGCATGAGATTATGTGCAAAGAGCCATGAAGTACACAAACAGTATAGAGTCTTTACAGTTAGTAATAGATACTGTTTCAAGGAAAAGATGGTTTTCTTTATTCAGGTAAGAGACTTTGTTAGAGTGAATACCTTTCAATATGCCAGAGGTAAGAAATTGCTAGGCCAAAACAATGTGAAATCCTAGAAGCTTCAGCATGTGAGTGTCAGGTAGGAAACATATAGTTGGTTAGAGTAAAGAGTTGCATTTACGTTTTCACTTGTTTTTGGAATACATACATGTAGAATCAGGCATGCATTGATTCAGAAAGCAGTAGAATACATTGATGGAAGTTAATAGATATTAACTGTTCATCACAACACTGTTGTGCATTATATACAAAATTGCTTTCTGATTGTTTCCCCATCTCCCATTACTTATTCGTTCTCTCTGTTTCTTTCTGTCTCACAAACACATACACACACACACACACACACACACACACACACACACACACACACACACACACACACACACACACACACACACACACACACACACACACACACACACACACACACACACACACACACACACACACACACACACAAGCATGCTCACACTTTGTCACCAAGTTCCTCTGATCTAAAAGGTCTTTTGACTATGCATGTACAATGACTGAAAAATCACCTTGCAAGTAGTAGGAAGGAAGCTCCTACCTCCCATCACAATCACAGCATTCATTCAGTGCCTCACTGAGAGGGCTATAAAAGCTCAGTATTCAGCCTTATTATAATTCAGGTTAGAAAATGCCATGATGAGGACTTATTTTTTCAGTTATAATTTGTGATTTTTTTTTTAGTTCCCTGCTCAAACTTGAGCAAACGTGGCTGACATATGACTAGCATTGCATTAGCAAAATATGCCTAACTAGAAAACTCAAATACACTTGAGAGATACATACATCTGGACATTTTTGAACATTTACAACTTATTTTGACTGTGCTGCTACCATATTTTCATGTTTGTTATATTTTTTTCCACTTTATAATTGTTAAGTGCCTTTATATCTTGCTGACTTCTTTGCTGGCTCCTGTAACATTGAGTACGTTTTCTTAGAGTGTGTGACAAAATGAGATACTGCCAGCACAGCTAGCTGGAATTTTGAAAATAATTATATGTCATTGGTGAATACAGAAATGATTTATACAAGATGCTTGGGTTACAAATGTATTAGAACTGTATGTCATATGTATATCAAACAGCTTGTGCAGACATGTGTTGAAAAGGTAGTTGCAAAGTGCTGTTTGAAATGTAACCATAGTGTGCCCTACTGGAAGAGAAGAGAAATGTGCATGCACTATTGTAACTGTTTAAATGGGGTCTATATTATAACGCTGATGTGTCAAAACTTCAAATGTTATAACATCGAACCGGAAACCTTGAAGACTGACAATATGGAAGCTGCGGAACATCAAATTCTTTCCCAGGAAAATAATTTGGTACGCCGTTTCCACAGCTTCGCTATTTCCTCCACTGTGGTGCAATCTCGGAGTTGGTATATTTAAGTAGGGGGTGTGTGGGGGGCACAGCCCCCACATTGGGGGGTGTGGGGGGGCAAATCCCCCCCACATTAGAAATAGTTTGTAGTGTTTGTGTGTTTCACGTTTTGTACTGGAAGAGCGATTTTTTTCCCAGGGAAAAGAAAATCGCTGTTCTCAGTCTTCGGGGTTTTTAGCTTTCGTGGTTTTGGGTTCGATGTTATAACATTTGAAGTTCTGACACTTTGATGTTATAATATAGACCCTTTAAATGTATATATTTTAACAGTGGAAACTGCAATACAGGAGGTTACCCTCAGTCCAGCAAACTTTAGAAAAATATCTGAGATTAAATTACTTCATAGGACACAATAAAGAGGCTGTCTCTCAAATTTTCAGTGAAGCTAGAGACACAAGGTCTGTACTAGGAAGCTTTCTGTATTGTCTTTGAAGTGAACTAATTGCTACTTTTGAAGCATGAAAAAATGCAATTGGTTTATGACTTCCAGCATCTGCCAAAGATCTGAAGAAAAGCCCTTGTCTGTATATTTTTACAGATAGATGCTAAATGCTGCCAGCTTCTAGCAATGGGGGGTTTTGGCCTGGGAACTAGAGGTCAGATGACCAGAAATTATGTCATTCTGCAAGCTATCCCAGCAGTAATATTTTAGATATTAATTTAAGAAGTCTTTTAGTGAGACTAAGCATTCTTTAGTCTGTCTTGTACCTGACAACAAGAGCCATTCCCCACATCTGCCTTGCTCTAATGAAATAAGTTGCTAAGGAGTAGTATAATTTTCTTAGATTCAGTCAGGAATATAGTAAAGCTTAGTTTAGATGTTTTTCTTTATTTGTGTGAGCCTGTACTGCAATGTTATTTTAAATATTTTGTGTGGTTTTGAACTCTGATGTCACTGTGAATATATATTTAGTATTGTCTTCTTCTTTTATTATTTATTATTTATTATTAAATATATTTAAACCTTTCATTGTGGCTGATCTCTGTAGAGGTATTTAAGTTTTGAGAGTACTTGCATGTTTATTTGGTGACCTTGTGTGGGCCACTCCTAACAGCATTGCTCTTGGTCATGCTATCATTTGTATTAATATTAATATTACACAGTAAAATTGGTTACCATTTGTTAAGGGCCTTAAGGTAGCTGTCAAGGAGTGACTAGTGGCAGTGAAAAATACCTTATACTCTAGGCAGAAGGGAGCATAGCTAGTAAACCTGTGCCAGCCATTCCCAGGTGTGTGTGTGTGTGTGTGTGTGTGTGTGTGTGTGTGTGTGTGTGTGTGTGTGTGTGTGTGTGTGTGTGTGTGTGTGTGTGTGTGTGTGTGTGTGTAAATCAAACCTCAAAGAGTGTGTGTGTCAGCTACTTGGGCAGGGACATGAAGCACTGGTTGGACAGAGATGGTGCTGGAGGTCTTGGCTTGGTCACTCATCTGAGATCTCAGTGCTATAGCTGTATCATTGGGGAGTCTTATTGGGAATGTGGAGGAAGAGGGAGAAACAGCCCCACACTGACTGTGGCCTCTGTATGCTCTTAAGGGAAACTATACTTGATGCAGAGAGCTGCATCTGGAAATATTGTGTGCACCTGTTATCCTCTCAATGAACATCCCCCACTGTTGCCAGTGGTGATGATTGAGACTCCTTGATTACTGGTTGGCAGTAGTGGGTCGTCACATTTGGTGGCAGTATTCAGATCACCACATCACGAATTGAGATTCTGTTGTGTAGATATTGAACTCCTGTAGCCTGCAAATTGTAGTCACTAAAGAAGGTGTTGTACTATCAAGAAGCCACATGATAGACATTCAGAGTTTCACATCACAATAGTCTTATTTATTTACTTTTGTTAGCTTAGTTAGTCAGGGAAAGCAGGCAAGTACATCAGCAGATTATTATGGTAAGCTGACAAAGGGCCAGTTGGCTGAGATGTGGCAAGACAAAGGACTGGTGCATGTCAACCTGACTAAAGTGGAAATTACTGCAGCGTTAGTCACAGCTGCATCACAGACCAGCAACCAGGATGACAGACAGACTGGCCTTGGGGATGTACAATTCTCAGAAAATGGACAGTTCAACTTTGACTCAGAGGACTTAAAAATCAATCTGGAATTAAAGAGACTTGAACTGGAGGCCAAATTGTTGGAACTAGAATCAGCAGAGAGACTGTGGTGTTTGGAGGCTGAAGAAAATGAGAAGCTGCAGTGTTTTGAAGCTGAAGAAAATGAGAGACAGAGGCAACATGAAAAAGAAATACTGACTCTTCCCTAGAGTCATGGAGGTAATGGGGAAGGGAGTAACCAAACCCCAGAAGCCAAACGTTAGAAAATATCTTCCACAATTTACATAGAGTGATAATTTTGATAGTTTTATTCATATGTTTGAAATGGTATGTAAACAGTATAATGTTGACTAAGGGCTCTGGGTACGGTTCCTGACCCCCTTATTCCATGGCAAAGCTGTAACCACTGTTTCTAAATGGTCTGATACTGATTGCTTACATTTTAATACAGTTAACAATTGTTTATTAGAGTGTTTTAAGTTAACATCTGAAGCTTATACAAAAACGTTTTATGAGTATAGGCGCAAGTCAGATGAAAGTGTGTGTGAATATATTGCTGAGTTAAGCATGTATTTTTCATAGGAGGGTGAGTGAGTGTCAGGTCACAACTTTTGAAGGGCTGGCAGACCTTTTGATGAGGGAATAAGACCATAGCACTTTGCCTGAGGACATAAGAATCTGGCTGGCAGATAGAGAATGCAACACCACAGATGAGTTGGGGAAAAAGGGAGACCTACACCTAGCAAGCAGGGTATGACTGCACAGTAAAGGGATGCCCACTGCAGCACATGGGTCTAAGGGAACCAATGGTGGGCAGCCTAAACTACCCCAACAGAGTCTTCCAGTAACAGGGAAGCCAGTAGCACAGGTACACAGCCAGGATCAAGGGTTAAATGTTTTAAATGTAACCATTGGGGCCATGTAGCATTTAGATGTCCATGGAGCCAAGGCAGGGAACAAAAGGTAGGGGGACAGCAAGTGGGAATGACAGAATGCCAGTGGCAAGTTGTCTGGAGACAACAAGGGTACCAATCTACATCAAGAGGTTATATCCTGTCTTAGTAGATGGGAAGCAGGCCACTACTAAGAGAGACACAGCCTCTGACTTAACCATTGTGAAGCCTGCAATGGTTAAAGATGAAAACTACTTGCTTGTGCAGTCTATTCCAGTCAGACCTTTAGGAGGGACCTCATTCCAAATAACTTTGACTAGGGTTCACCTTGACTGGAAGGATGGAAAAGGAAGCCAGCAAGTAGGTGTGTTTGAGGATATCCCTGCAGATGTCCTGATAGGGAATGATATTGACAATGCAGTACCTTGTGTGCATGAAGTTATACACGTTTCAGGCTTGAAGACAAGCATGTGAGTCTGGTAGCCTGGGGGGGAACCCAGATAGACCACACACCTGAAGCCAGGACTGGTAAGGTGGTTACTTCAAAGAGGGAGCTACCCTGTAGCAGTGAGACTGAAGATGAGCCACAGCTGCTGGTGGGTACTGATGTTCCCTTGGACAGAGTGACTACAAGGGCAGAGGTGAGTAGTAGTACCCAGGCTGACAGTGAGGCACCACTGTCAGAGAATACCAGACTTCCTGTGGAATGGGAACTTGGAAGGGTTACAAAGAGAGAGTTCAGATAGGCTCAGCTCTCAGACCCTACATTACAAGGCTTGAGGAAGGTAGCCAGGGAGGCCATTGATTCTCAAGGAAAGGAGGAATCTGTATACTGGGTCAAAGGGTTACTGTATATAAAGTTGATCCCTGAGGGAAGGCTAGAGGGTTAGGTAATACAGCAGTTGGTAGTGCCCAGAGCCTACCATCTGGCACTTCTAGCCATAGCCCATGACATAACCTTTGCAGGTCATATGGGCATCAAGTTTACCAAGAGATGTATTATGCAGAACTGTTATTGGCCTGGGATTTCCAGGGATGTAACAGGCTACTGCAGGATCTCTGAGCAGTACCAAAAAATAAGCAAGGCGGGAGATAAGGTCAAAGCTCCTTTGATCCCTTTGCCTGTGATTGAGGAGCCATTTCAGAGGATAGCTATGGATATTGTGGGGCTTCTGAGTACCTCAAGTTCCACAGGGAAGAAGTATATCCTAGTGGCAGTAGATTATGCTACCAGATACCATGAGGCACTGTGTCTCTTCTCCATCAAGGCAGAAAAGGTGGCAAATGCTTTGTTAGAGATTTTCAGCAGGGTAGGTTTCCCAAAATAAATACTGACTGACAGAGGTGCCAGTTTCATGTCAGACCTGCTGGCTTGTCTGTGGAAGCAATGTGGGGTGAAGAATCTAAAGGCCACCCCCCCTACCAACCCCAGACTAATGATCTGATGGAGAGATTAAACTCTATACTAAAGACCATGCTACAGGCATTTGCAGAACAGTTTAAGAGGGAGTGGGACAAATATTTGCCCCACCTGTTATTTGCTTACAGTTATTTGCTGCTAAAACCCTTTTCTTAATTTTTGTTTACTTTATTTTGTTTTTATTACATTTTCGAGCATTTAAATGTTTGATCTCTAAAGGTCGACCTTTAGAGATTGGAACATTTAAATGTTCGTTGATGTAATATAGACCCTAGCTGTTCTAGTGGGGACTCTTACTGGGGATGTGGAGGAAGAGGGAGAAACCAGCCCCGGACTGACTGTGGCCTCTGTGAGCTCTTAAGGGAAATTGCACTTGATGCAGAGCTGCATCTAGAAATATTGTGTGTACCTGTTATCCTCTCAGTGAAAGTCCCCCACTTTTGCCAGTGGTGATGATTGAGGCTCATCAGTTACTGATTGGCAGTGGTGGATCATCACATTTGGTAGCAGTAGTGGGATCACCACATCATGAATTGGGATTCAGTTGTGTAGATATTGAACTCCTGTAGCCTGCAAACTGTGGTCACTAAAGAAGGTGTTTTTACTCTCAAGCAGCCACATGGTAGATATTCAGAATTTCATATTACAATAGTTTTATTTATATACTTTTGCTACTTAGTTAGTCAGGGAAAGCAGGCAAGGATATCAGCAGAGGATTATGGCAAGCTGATAAGGGGCCAGTTGGATGAGATGTGCCATGCCAAAGAACCGGTGCATGCCAACCTGACTAAAGTGGAAATTATTGCAGCCTTAGTCACAGCTGCATCACATACCAGCAACCAGGAAGACAGCCAAACTGACCTTGGGGATATACAACTCTCAGAAAATGGACAGTTCAACTCTGACTCAGAGGATTTAAAAATCCATCTGGAATTAAAGAGACTTGAACTGGAGGCCAAATTGTTGGAACTAGAATCAGCAGAGTGACTGTGGTGTTTGGAGGCTGAAGAAAATGAGAAGCTGCAGTGTTCAGAAGCCAAAGAAAATGAGAGGCAGAGGCAACATAAAAAGGAAATGCTGACTCTTCGCCAGAGTCATGGAGGTAATGGGAAAGGGAGTAACCGAACCCCAGAAGTAATAAAGGTCAGGAAATTTCTTCCACAATTTACAGAGGGTGATCATTTTTACAGAGGATGATAATTTTGTATTCATATGCTTGAAATTGTATGTAAGGGCTCTGGGTACAGATCCTGACCCCCTTATTCCATGGTAAAGCTGTAACTGCTGTTTCTAAATTGTCTGATATTGATTGCTTAAATTTTAATACAGTTAAAGATTGTTTATTAGAGTATTTTAAGTTAACACCTGGAGCTTATAGAAAATGTTTTGAGAGCATAGGCGCAAGGCAGATGAATGTATGTGAATATATTGCTGAGTTAAGCACTTATATTCATAATAGGGTGAATGGGAGTCAGGTCACAACTTTTGAAGGGCTGGTAGACCTTTTGGTGAGGGAACATGCCCTTAGCACTTTGCCTGAGGACATGAGAATCTGGCTAGGAGATAGAGAATGCAACAACACAGATGAGTTTGGGGAAAAAGGGAGCCTTATACCTAGCAAGCAGGACATGACTGCATAGGAAAGGGATACCCAGAGCTGCACATGGATCTGAGAGAACCCATGGTGGGCAGCCTAAACTGCCCCAACAGAGTCTGCCAGGCACAGGGGAAGCCACTAGCTTAGGTAAATGGCCAGGATCAAGGGTTAAATATTTCAAATGTAACCACTGGGACCATGTAGCATATAGTTGTCCATGGAGGCAAGGTGGTGAACAAAAGGTAGGGGAGCCAGCAAGTGAGAATGACAGAATGCCAGTGGTAAGTTGTCTGGAGACAACAAGGGTACTGAACTACCTCAAGAGGTTATATCCTGTCTTAGTAGATGGGAAACAGGCCACTACTAAGAGAGACACAGCCTCTGACTGAACCATTGTGAAGCCCGTAATGGTTAAAGATGAGCACTACATGCTTGGGCAGTCTACTCCAGTCAAAGCTTTAGGAGAGACCCCATTCCAAATACCTTTGACTAGGGTTCACCTTGATTGGGAGGGTGGAAAAGGAAGCCAGCAAGTAGGTGTGCTTGAGGATATCCCTGCAGATGTCCTGATACAGAGTGATTTTGATAATGCAGCATCTTGTGTGCATGCAGTTACATGCAGTCAGGCTTGAAGACACGCATGTGGGTCTGGTAGCCTGGGGGGACTGAGACAGACCACACACTTGAAGCTAGGACTGGGGAGGTGGTTACTTCAAAGAGGGAGCTATGCTGTAGCAGTGAGACTGAAGATGAGCTTCAGCTGCTGGTGGGTACTGATGTTCCCTTCAACAGAGTGACTGCAAGAGCAGAGGTGAGTAGTAGTATCCAGGCTGACAGTGAGGCATCACTGTCAGAGAATACCAGAATTCCTGGTGAAGGTGAACTGGGAAGGGTTACTAAGAGAGAGTTCAGCCAGACTCAGCTCTCAGACCCTACATTACAAGGCTTGAGGGAGGGATCCAGGGAGGCCCCTGATTCTCAAGGAAAGGGGGAATCTGTATACTGGGTCAAAGGGTTACTGTATAGAGAGTGGACCCCTGAGTGAAGGCTAGAGGGTGAGGTTGAAATTAGAATACACAAGATTAACTTTAGTCCGGCAAACTTTAGAAAAATATCTGAGATTAAATTACTTTATAGGATGCAATAAAGAGTCTTTCTCTCTCTCTGTGTCTCAAGTTATCAATGCAGCAAGAGACACAAGGTCTGTACTAGGAAACTTTCTGTATTGTCCTTGGAGTGAACTAATTGCTACTTTTGAAGCATGAAGGAATACAATTGTTTTATGACTTCCAGCATCTGCCAAAGATCTGAGGAAAAGGCCTTGTCTGTATATTTTTACAGGTAGATGCAAAATACTGCCAGCTTCTAGCAATAGGGGTTTTGGCCTAGGAACTACACGTCAGATGACCAGAAATGATGTCATTCTGCAAGCTATCCCACCAGTAATATTTGAGAAGTCTCTTAGGGAGACAGAGCATTCTGTATTCTGTCTTAGACATGACAACAAGAACCATTCACCACATCTGCCTTGTTGTAATGAAGTAAGATTCTAAGGAATATCATAATTCTCTTAGATTCAGTCAGGAATATACTAAAGTTTAGTTAGATGTTTTCTTTACTTGTGTGAGCCTGTACTGCAATGTTATTTTAAATATTTCCTGTGGTTTTGAACTCTGATGTCACTCTGAATATATATTTAGTATTGTGTTCTTCTTTTATTACTTATTACTTATTATTAAATATATTTAAACCTTTCATTGTGGCTGATCTGTGTAGAAGTATTTAAGTTTTGAGAGTACTTGCATGCTTATTTGGTGAATCTGTGTGGGCCAGTCCTAACAGCCTTGCTCTTGGTCAAACTATCATTTGTATTAATATTAATATTACACAGTAAAATTGGTCACCATTTGTTAAGGGCCTTAAAGTAGTTATTGAGGAGTGACTGGTGGCAATGGAAACTACCTTATAGTCTGGACAGAAGGGGACATAGCTAGTAAACCTGTGTCAGCCTTTCCCAGGTGTGTGTGTGTGTGTGTGTGTGTGTGTGTGTGTGTGTGTGTGTGTGTGTGTGTGTGTGCGTTTGCGTGTGCGTGTGTGTGTGTGTGTGTGTGTGTGTGTGTGTGTGTGTGTGTGTGTGTGTGTGTGTGTGTCTGTGTAAATCAAACCTCAAAGAGTGTGTGTGTCAGCTACTTGGACAGGGACATGAAGCACTGGTTGGACAGAAAGGGTGCTGGAGGTCTTGGCTCGGTCACTCAGCTGAGATATCCACTATATAGCTGTGCCAGTGGGGAGTCTTACTGGGGATGTGGAGGAAGAGGGAGAAACCAGCCCCGGACTGACTGTGGTTTCTGTGTGCTCTTAAGCTAAATTGCACTTAATGCAGAGAGCTGTATCAAGAAATACTGTGTGTACCTGTTATCCTCTCAGTGAACATCCCCCACTGTTGCCTGTGGTGAGGATTGAGGCTCCTTGATTACTGGCTGGCAGGGGTGGGTCATCACAGAGTGTTTCTTGGTTTAGTTAGTTCTTTGTACCTCATCTTTGGGCTTTATCTTTGTGAATTTATATTAAGGAGACTCAGAACTGCTCTTTAGTGTCAGTGGGGGATAGCTTGCTCTGTTGTGAGCTGGGAATCATGGAGAAAAAAAGTCTGAGTGTGACCCACTAATTGGCCACAAAGCTATTTTGTATGAAGTCAGTGTTCTTTACCTGTTAAAATCTGCCTTTTTGCACAGCTTTTGGCTTATTTCCACAGAGATCCCAGATACTTGGTGACCACACTGCTGTTTCCAGAGAGCTTGGCTTGAATTCTGTGTGATCCACAAATACTTCTGGTTGTTTTTGCACTTGTGTATCTCATTTTGACTGTGCTGTTGCTATATTTTCATATTATTTGTTATATTTTATTGCACTTTATCATTGTAAAGTGCCTTTGTATTTCATTGACCTCATTGCTGGATCCTACAATGTTGAGTAATTTTTATTAGAGTTTTTCCTGGTTTAATCAGTTGTTTGTATCTTAGTTCCATCTGTTGTGCTTTATTTTTTTGATTTTATATTAAGGAGACTCAGGATTGTGCCTCAGTGACAGTGGAAGATAGCCTGGTCTGTTTTGAGTTTGGGTGTGTCCCACTGATTGACCCCAAGGCTATTTTGTGTGTTTAGTCAGTTTTCAATGCTTGTGTAAAGTCAGGCTGTTTGTGCAATGCTCACCTGGTTTAGCAGTGCCATGTATAGATGCAGACACCTAGAATTGACATTTTCTCTATAAAACCCCTATTGAAAGTTCCCATCCTCAGTTGCACAGAGTAACGAGACTGCACATTGACAAACATTGCTCCTTGATTTTTGCATTAAATACTCCTGTTGCTATTCTATACTTCTTCAGCAGCCTTCTAGTCAAGTAACTATGGCTATGAACTCTCCTGCTTTCTCCACACCCAGCTTGCTGGATATGGGCACCCTAAAGCAATTGCCTGATATTTATTGACAACCAACTAATTTTTAAATTGATAAGGTATGTGAGAAATGTAATTACACAATATCACTGGAGTCACAACTCTCACGAAGAAGCACTCATGATGCCAGTCATGTTGACAGTAATCCAGACACTGCACGCACTACACACAGTAAGAATAAGATACATAGACCCACATGTGCTATGAATTTTCAATTTAATCTCTCTAAACCCCAAAGACCTCCCAGACATTGCACCTACAGCAAATGTCTTCAGCAGCCCCAAAAGCACTACAAGAAAACCACACCACAACACATCTCATGGAGCCTCAATTTCTAAGCCCATAACGCAAGCCACCACATGGCTCAGTATTCTGGTCATAGAAAAGTCCATTGTGAGACACACAGAAAGATGTAGCAGACTGAATAAGGATAAAGTCATGGTCAGTTGCCTATCATGGACCAGGATTCTCCAGATCAAGCATGCAATCATGTCATTGGATTGCAAGTACCAGTATGACTCAGCCATAGTCCATGTAGGTGTAAATGACTTGACACATACCTGCCTGGATTATATGAAGAGATACATGTTGGAGCTCTTGGATTATGTGTCCTTGGCTGGTATGAGACACAATATGAAGAGAATATGACTGACTTTATTAACATGTTTAGTTTTTGGTGTCACTCTAAGGAGGTACAATATTTGTTAGGATGGGAGGATATGGTCAACAGACCACTCTGCTTTTCCAGGAATTGTCTGCACCTGTCCACTCTAAGATTTCATATACTGGCTAAAATATTGTCCTCCCCCATTGTGCCTTTTTTAGATAATGCCATGCTGACTAACATTCTGACATAGTAAAATCAACCCTAGAAAATCTAAAGGTGTTACTGCTTAATGCCAGGAATCTAAACAAGAAACTCCACTCTCTCCAAGCTCTCTCATGCTGGAGAATGCAAACATTTGTGCAATTCTTGGGACATGGTTTAATGACTCAGAAAGCACCCCAGCAGTGTAGGGCTACAATGACTTCCATATATTTAGACCAGCTGCTGCACAGGCATGGACTAAAAGTGGAGGTGTCTTGATTTACATCAAAAACCAACATACCTCAAGACTTGTCAAACAGGATAATGTGCTTGATCTTCTCCAAGTCCAAATTACCACAGGCAAAGTCCCATACCATATCATATCCTTGCAGGTTATAGGTCCCCATATGTGATACTAGAAACCCGTAACAGTCACCATTCAATGACTTTATCCCAACATTCACCATTCAGTGACTTTATCCCACTATAAACTGGCAATCATACATGACACCAAACCTGCAGGCCCACAGATTCCTTGAGTTTGTCATTACAAACAGCTAGTACCAGTTAGTCCATGTACCCATTAGATGTGTAAATATACTTCATCTGGTCTTCACTAACATGGGAAAATGCTGCACCCCCCCTCACTAGTATAATGTCATTTCTGATAAGGTTAGTCCATAAAGTTAAAATAAAAATAAAACTCAGGTACATTTAGAAACTATTCCAAGGCAAACTTTCTACTATTAAGTGATAATTTGACAAAATGTCAAGGCCCCCCATACCCTGAGAAAACTGTTGCCTATGTAGAATTGTTCACAGAGAGCCTGTACAATCATTTTAATAATGCATAGAGACAGCTGTGCCTACCAAGAAAAAGCACAGAACAAACTCAAAAAACAGGCCACCCTAGTGGAATCCCAACATCAATAGGTTCTATAACAAAAGGGAAAATGTCATAGCAGAAATTAGAAATATTAAACACCCAGCAAAAAAAAAAAAAAAAAAAAAAAAAAACCTCATCAATCTAACCAAGTGACTCAGAGGGCAAATCAAGTCTACAAAAGTCAAATGTGAGCTAAAAATAGTCTCCCAGGCCAGGAAAAAACATAAGGCTTTCTTTAGCTATGTTTTAAGTCTCAAAGGTATTTCACAACAATGTGTAGAATTAATTGTAAATGTAGCCACCTACACTGAGCCAGAAGATATAGCAAATCTACTGGTCAATAAATTCAGCTCCAATTGTACCCCTTTCTCCCTCCCAGCCACCCTTCAAGAAATGCCATTGAACATAATCCCTAAAACTATCAGTATAGAGCAGGTCCTCAAAGCCCTCCTCAAGGCCAAAAATACCACATTGATGACAACAATAATATTCCAGGATGCTTCCTAAATAACGTGAAACCTGACCTAGCAGGACCACTAAAGCCACTTTTTAACTGTAGCCACAAGACAGGCTTTGTGCCACATGAATGAAGAACCGCAATGGTTATCCCTCCACACAAGGGCAGGTCATCAATGGATCTCAATAACTACAGACCCATAAGTCTGACTAGATTCATGCAAAACCATGGAAAGAATTGTCATGGAAATTATTAACAAATGACATAGGAAATTGTCAGATACTGGATCCAGCCCAGTTTTTGTCAAGGACACATCATGCTAATCAACCTGGTGGACTTCTTCAAAAAGGTCACTAAAGCAATGGACAAGGGCAAAATCGTGCATACTGCTTACCTGGATCTGGACAAGGCATTTGATATAATACACAGCTCAGACATTCTAGACAAACATAGGTTTTAGGTATAAACCTTATTTCACCCGCTGGATAGCTTGGTGGCTCTCAGATATGACCCATGAAGTTACAATAGAGGAGTCTTCCTCCACAATGAGTCTCTCAGGTCTCTGTGTTCGGCCTGCTCCTTTTTGGCATCTATTTCTCTAAAGTCAAGGCTACATCAAGGGCCACTGGCAGACCAAGTTTCCAGACAATTCCAAACTATGTACAGTCATAGAATCCAGTCAAGACACTAATATCCCCCAGGAAGGGATGACTCAAGCAAATAACTGCTGCCAGAGCCATGATCTAAAACTCAGTGCCAAGAAATACATAATAGTATCCTTTGAGAAGTCAACTACCCCAAGAAACAACCTTATTGATAACACATACCTAAGAGTAGATCCCGTTGTCAAGGATTTGGGGATGCATGAAGACAGCAACCTAGACTTCAACCATCCTGTTTCCGTGGTAGTAAGGAAATCATTCTATGTTGGACAACTTATAAACAAGGCTATAGCATCTACATCCAGGTAAGTCATCATTCCACTGTATTCAGCCCTCATCAGACCAATCATTGAGTAGAACTCCCCCCTCAGTATGTACATGACCAGGCACATACAGCAACTGGAGTACCCACAGAGGATCCTGACAAAAAGGATGCAGGGTTTAAACAACATATCCTATACAGATTACCTCAAAGCCTTACCCTGTACTTGGTCTCTTACAGACTGTTGAGGCGTGATCTATGCCTGGCATACAAGACATCCTTGGATCCCATTCTGAAGGAACTTCTGCATATCCACAAAACAAGTAACCTCAGAATTACCTGTTCCAGGGACTTAAACCTAGCTTGTGACATAAACTAGACATGTTAGTGGAAAAGGCATGTGTATCATAGACTACCCCTTCTGTGGTACAGGCTATCCATTCATGTGAAGCAGATTTCTTCCCTAAACCAATTCAAGCATAATTTCGACCAGAGGATAGGGAATTGGAAATTCACCCTTGATCTGGCACCTATGTCTCTAATGGTTAGAGGCAGCCTTTAAATGTTTGACTACCCAAGTCCTAGCCTACATATACTCCTTAGAATATTATTAAAGTCCTGAAACTTGTCAGATACAGTTGGGATGCATGGCTAGGCCTTAAAAGGCCCCTGTGGTTGTTAGCCTAGTATACACCCATGGGCCTTTGAGCCTAAGACAAATACTTATTAAATCAAGCCATAATTTTGTGTCAGATGTTATGAGGTAGGTCCCATTAATAATTTTCAGAATTTAGGTCAAGTGAAAATAAAAGATAAGCAGAATGAGGACTGAGAAAGAAATGTGGGAGAGGGGATGGACCTAAAAAAGATTAATGGGAAAATCTTGGAATATCTTTATTTGAGCTATGCAAGCAGATGCTTGACCATCAAGCAAGTTTTTTTTTTTTTGATAATAATCCAAGGGCTCAAAAATGTTAGCTAGAAGGCTAAGAAAAAAAAGTGGAAAGAGCAGTGGTTAAAATAAGATGCCTTAAAATCAGAAAATTAGCATAACATTCAGTAGAAATTATGATTTTTTTTCAAGATTTTTATGCTCGACTATACATTGGGGAAGGGGTGGGGACACAAGAGATTAACCTGATATATGATTTTTTTACAGAAGACCTCCTTGGAGAAAATAGGTGTTAAGTCGTACATTACTTTGTAAATGAAGAATACAGCTCTTTCTCTCTTTCAGTGTTTTTTATTAACTACAAGTACACACGGGCAGGAGCCTCATGGAAAGTACCAGGGAGACTCCCAGAACAAGGAAATAAACAAGCTTTTGTACTGGTAATAGTGCACACAGTACAAAAATATGAAACTGAACCAATTAGATTATTACACAGGGCAATTAACCAATCAAAGGATTACCCGTAAACATAAGACAATTCACATCATCATATCTCTAGGCAAAAAGAGAAAATCGGATGCACTTCCATAAAAGGCACATTTCTTGCTGTTAGGCAGATTCTTTTTGTTCAGCATTTTCTTCATTGTTCAGAGTTCATTCAGAGTTCACAATTCACAGTACATTTTGTGTACAAACTATCACATACTCAATTTCCTCAAACACATGCTTTGGCTGTTCATATTATACAATCCCCCATTTGATGCTATGTAAGCATCACCATTTAACCTATCATACATTTGTCCTAAATCTAACATAACCATGCTACTGGTCTTTTTATCATTGGAAAACGTTGTCATTTTATCGTTTACATTCATAGCTGCAGGCATATAAAACTTAGGCACTTTATTCACAGTTTTTGAAGACATTAATTTCAAAATCAATGTTTGATTAGAAATAAGACAAGAAAAGCAACAATTGCTAATACTGCAATTAATAAAATCAGTTTCAACAGTCCACCTCCCCAACCTGAGAACAGGTTGGATAACCAAGCCCATGTTGAACTATTGGCCTCTTTGGCCTCTGAAAGTTCAGAAATTCTCTGAATCAGTTCAAGGTGAATTTCAATTTCGTGCTGATTGTCAGGAATAAACGTGCAGCACTCCTCCTGGATTAAAGCACAAGTTCCTCCTTTTGCTGCTAGGGTGAAATCAAGAGCCATACGGTTTTGGAGTACTACAGCTCTCATAGCAGTCAGTTCATCAGTTACTAATTTTAGGGCAGAAAATGTAGCATTGCTCAAAATTTCGAGCAGTTTAGATAACTTTCTCAGTTACCAAATTGACTTCACTGCTCTGTATGATGGAATGATACCAGCCCATGATATGACGTCATCACCCAAGTCCATATGGGATAGTCCTTTGATACTAGCATGAGCTAAGTTGTGATGATAGATCCAGGAAGCATCGACTTGATCTACCGGGTTGGTAGGCCTCTTGACCTCTCGAACGTTCCGAATTTTTCCTTTAGGTAAAGTAGACACATGTTGAATAGCTGGAACTAGGTAACCCAGGAAACAACTGCCAGACCAGTTTCCTGGTAGCCATTTATATGCTTTTCTTCCGCACACAAAATAACAGTTTTCTACTTTAATGGTGATATTGATAGACTTAAAGTGATTCCCAGTATACTGAAGTCCTTCGAATATTTTCCAGTAGACAGTTTCTATTTTCTGGGAAAAGTTAGCTATAGAATTCTTAACAATTCTTAATATAGGTGAAAAATCTGTTACACAACCCCATGCAGTACAGTTATATACCACAGTTTTGTTACAATGGCACCACCTTACTCTGGATCCTACTCTGGTTTTATCAAGTCTTTGAAAACACACAGTTCCATTTTGACGGAGGGACAACTGTAGTGCTACCTTGTGTTTTGAGACAACCTTTGATGTGTCATATATCAGATTCATCCAAGTCTCTTCAATCCCTAAAGGGACTATATTTAGCATCAATCCCCCATGAACCGTAGGAATGGCAGTGCAGATCCAACAATTGGAGACATTAAGGGATGATGCATAAGCATATTTTATTGCTTGGTAGGTGTTGAATTGTGGATGCCACGCAGTTCTTTTGGCATGAGGTATGACTGGAGCAGGAAATAGAAATGGCCATAGTAAGAAGGTGATAACAACAAAAATAGTCACCATAATAGTTATGCAGTACTTCTGTGGAAATGGTGGTTTTGGTTGGATTTTTGTGTTGGAATGCAGAAGTGCCCTAATTGGAGAAATGTCAGTCATCATCAGGTACTGGGACAATATGGCTTCTAGTTCGAGAAGCAAT
Source organism: Protopterus annectens (assembly GCF_019279795.1). Classification (NCBI taxonomy): domain Eukaryota; kingdom Metazoa; phylum Chordata; order Ceratodontiformes; family Protopteridae; genus Protopterus; species Protopterus annectens. Next base: position 273,499,016 of record NC_056729.1, on the reverse strand, counting down.
AGGTGAGGAATCTGGAGCTGAAAAAGGTAAAGGTGTTTGATCTTCAGATGGGATGACTTTCTTAACGTGTGATATATGAATCCAGGTAGGTGAGCCTTGTAATCGTACCGCTGAAGATGTTTTCAATAGAACCAGGTAGGGCCCCTTCCAACAAGGTTGCAGTGCTGTTTTTCGGGAGAAAGACTTGACATATACTCAATCTCCCGGTTGCAGTTCAGAAGACAGGAAAAGATCAGGATTATGTTGTGCCACTGCTACTTGGCAGTGATAATACTGTAAGAAAGAAACAAGAGAAGTGGAATATACAATAACATCATGATCAAAGGCATCATACTCAGAAAAGGGTGGTGGTGGAGTCATGGGCATGCGCATAGGGTGGCCCATGAGGATTTCATGAGGAGAAAGACCTTTAGTAGGATGTACTTGTGCTCTCATAGAGAGCAAAGCTAGAGGTAAGGCCTGTACCCAAGTGAGGCCTGTTTCAGTAGTAATTTTTGCTAGTCTGGTTTTCAGTGTTTGATTCATACGTTCGATAATGCCAGATGCCTGCGGTCGATATGGGCAGTGAAATTTTAAAGTGATACCCAACATAGTACACTGTGAGTCAATTAACTGAGCTGTAAAATGTGTTCCACGATCTGAATATATATAACAGGAAACACCAAATCGAGGTATAAATTCATAACAAAGTTTCTTAGCAACTGATATAGCATCGTTCTTTACACATGGGTATGCTTCTAGCCAGCCAGAAAAAATATCAACAACAGTTAAAACATATTTAAAACGAGCACATATTGGTAATTCAATAAAATCCCATTGCAAAGTGCAAAATGGTCCCAATGGTTCTGGCAAGGGTTGTGTGGGAGCCATTGTGCCTTTTGAAATATTGTACTGTAAACAAATGGAGCATGTGCTCACAAAGTGCTGTACAGAAGCAGAAAGCCTTGGGGCAAACCAATCCCTTTGGATTTGTTTTATTAAAGCTTGTACCCCAACATGGGCTGGCAAATGATAAGCTTTAATGAGAGAATTTAGCATGGATATAGGGCAGACCAATCTGCCATCTGGATGTTGCCAAAGTGAATCAGAGCGTTTAAAACAATTGTTAGCCAGCCATGTTTTTCTTTCTGATTCTGAAACCTCATCCTGTAAAGCTTTTAACACTGTATCATCAAAAGTTGTCATGGATTGTAACGGCTGCAAAAAGTGAGCCTGAACAGTTTGTGAGAAAGCAGCCTGTTTAGCAGCCCAGTCAGCAAAATTATTGCCCTTACTTTCGAAAGTATCATTGGATTGATGGGCTGCGCATTTAACAACAGCAATTTCAGAAGGTAACAATGTCTTGTAATAAATTATTGATGTAAAAATGATTTTTAATGGGTGTTCCAGAAGATGTTAGGAACCCCCGTTCTTTCCATAACATACCAAAATCATGTACAACACCATGGGCATAACGGGAATCAGTATAAATGGTAACAGACTTGTTTTTAGCTATTTTGCATGCATTTGATAATGCCACTAATTCCGTGACCTGCGCGGAGGTGCCTGTAGGTAATCGTGCTGATCGCAATACTTCAGTCAGTTTACAGGCTGACCAAGCAGCTTGGAATTCTCCAGAGTTTGTTCTTAAACAGGATCCATCAACGAAAAGAACTAAATCAGGATTTTGTAAAGGAGTATCATATAAATTTAAACCAGGAGAAAGAACAGAGTTAACTACTAGTACACAATCATGTGGTTCACTCTCATCTGTTGTCGGTATTAAAGAAGCTGGGTTTAGTGGTGCGCAGCGTTTAACTTGTAAAGCAGGATTACCCATTAAACTTATTTCATACTTAGTAAGACATGCATTTGAAAAATATTGTGTGTTGGTCTTCAGAAGCAATGCTTGAACAGCATGTGGGACTGCTAATACCGTGTCATGCCCCAGGGTTAGTGGAGCTGCCATGTCTACCAAAATGGCAGCTGCTGCCACAGCCCATAAGCAAGCTGGGTAACCAGAAGCAACTGGATCCAATTGAGTGCTGTAGTAAGCAATAGGGTGGTAACCTCCAGTGCGTTGCTGAGTTAAGAGGCCTAGAGCAGTTTTATTCCGTTCATAACAAAAGAAAACAAAAGGTTTTGAATAGTCCAGTAATCCTAAGGCAGGAGGATTTACCAGGGCCGTTTTGATGGCCTGGAAAGCTTCATCATGCTGTGACGTCCAGGGTAGAGGGTCTGTAATGTCTTTTTTCAAAAGTTGCAGCAGAGGGGCTGAAAGTTCTGAAAAATTAGATACCCACTGTCTGCAGTATCCCGCTAGACCAAGGAACCCTCTAAGTTGTCTCTGAGTTACAGGACGTGGTGCATTTTGAATTGAACTGATTCAGTTAGGGAGTATCCGACGAGAACCCATTTCAATAATATGTCCTTAATACTGCACTTTGTCTTGACAGTATTGTAGTTTAGATTTATTTACTTTAAATCCTCGTGCAGCTAAAAAATGTAATACTAAAAGGGAATCTTCCTTACATGAGGTACTGTCTGGGGAGGCTATAAGTATATCGTCCACATATTGAACTAAAACTGAACGTGACGGTAATTGCAAATCTTGTAACTGTCTATGCATCTCCCTTGAAAATAAAGTTGGGGATTCTACATACCCCTGGGGCAATCGAGTCCAAGTATACTGTTGCCCTTTGTAGGTAAAAGCAAACAAATATTGACTATCAGGATGTACTGGAATAGAGAAAAAAGCCGATGAAATATCTATTACTGTAAAATATCTAGCTGTAGGTGGGATACAGCTTAAAATAGTAGCTGGGTTTGGCACAACTGGGAAGACAGGCATAACTGCTTTGTTAACTTCCTGTAAGTCTTGTACAAATCTGTAAGCTTGTTTACCAGGTTTCTTCACTGGCAATATGGGAGTGTTACAAGGGCTTGGGTGGGTATTATGATCCCTTGCTGTTCTAGTGCAGAAATAACAGGGGCTATAGCAGAGATAGCCTCAGCCGTCAGAGAGTACCGTGGTACGCGCGGCAACTTTGCACCTGGTTTTAGAGTTATTTTTACAGGGATAGCTGAAGTTAAAAATCCTACATCATTGTCCTGAGTTGTCCACAAGTAAGAGGGTAGGGAATGTAAATCTTCATTTCTGTTAGATTCGGACTGAATACACATAGATTGTAGTGTTATGGTGTCATCCAAGGCTGCCAAAGTAGTGTCCTGTTGGCCTGAAGGTACTTGGAGATAAACTCCATCAGCTGTGCAAAAAATGGTGGCCCCCATTTTGCAAAGCAAATCTCTTCCTAACAAGTTTAAAGGTGCTGAGGGTCCTACTAAAAATGCATGATTATCCTGCAAAGGTCCCAAAGTTATTGGGACTGGTACGGTTTCAGAATACTCAATAGGTATACCAGAGACACCTACTCCTTTAGTTAGTTTGTTAGAAAGGGGAATATTCATGGCTGTTCTGCTAGTCAGCATAGATTTAGTAGCCCCGATATCAATCAGGAATGGATATGGTTTATTTTTAACCAGTAACATGACATGTGGTCCGTCCTGATCCACAGGAAGGAAAGGGTACAACTGCTGTTGTTTCTGTTCAGGGAACCTTCATTGTGGTTGCTGTCGGGGGTTTGGTGTCCAGTTATAGTTCCCTTGTTATGATGCATCAGTATACGGTGCAGGTTGTTCAGCCAAGTATGGACACTCATTTTTCTAATGGCCTGCCTGGCCACAATTGAAACACTCGGTCTGATTACTAGGATTCTGAGGTTGGGTTGACTGCGTACCTTGATAGTTTTGTCTAACTTGATTTGCTGGACCTTGACCCCTACCTCTCCCTCTTCCCTGCCCTCATCCTCTACCTCGGTGACCGGGTTGGCAAAAGCGTTACACATTTGGATCTGTGCTTGTACTAATTTTTCCTGTAAATCCTTTTTTTCTTTAGCCAAATGGTCAGATAGGTATTGTACTTGCTGAACTAAATCATGTAGGCCTAAACTAGGCCAATTCAAACATACCTCTTTTAATTTATCTCTCACTTGAGGGCGTAACCCATCCACAAAAGCAGCTGACAGCCCGCTTTGTGCTGGCCCTTCGGTGGGCTCTGGGTATCCGGAATATAGGTTCATAGGTTCATAGGTTTATACTAGGCTATCTGCCCTAAGGCATTTATAAGCCTAGCCCAAATTTTTGTGGCTTACGCCACCCCTTATATGAAAAAATACTGTGCCCATTAGTTTGTTGTGCCTCTGTCCAGCAGTGACACAGAGATGATTCCCGGGGTAAACCTACGATCTCCCATCCACAGGTCTAGATTTCTCTTGAACAGAGTCAGCGAGGTGCTCTGCCTCACATGGACCGGGATTTTATTCCACAGCATAGGGAGTCTCTGAGTGATAAATCTATCCCTCCAGCACGTCCTATTTATATCCGTGCTAAGGTTTAAGTCACTTGCTCTAGTGGTTTTGGTGGATTTGGATTTTTGAGGTGGAGCATGTCCATTAATTCGGGTTGGACATGGCCTTGTATGTCAGGCACATGTCACCTCTGAGCAGGCGGTATGCGACTGAATAGAGCTGGAGTTTCTTCAATCTGGCAGCATATGACAGATTTTGGAGTCCCTTTATCCTTTTGGTGAGGAACTTTTGGGGTCTCTCCAATTGCTGCAGATGTCGGGTGAGATACATCCCGAATGGGGCATTGTACTCGATCATTGGTCTGATAAGTGAAGAGTACAGGGGAACAATGACCTCACTAGATCTGGATGTGAATCCCTTCATGATCAGGTGGGCAATGTAGAAGGTCTTTCTAACCACTTTAGCAACGTGAGTGTCAAAAGAAAGGCCACTGTCAACCTGGGTCCCCAGGTCCCTGATAACCTCTTCTGTGCTTAGTGGATTGCCACCTATATGGTAGCTTGGGGTTACCTTGTTTTTCCCGAAGGGTATGACTATACATTTTTGGCGTTTAACTTCAGGCCATAGCTCTGGCACCAGCTATCTGTTTCCGTGAGTCCCTTCTGAAGGATATCCGTGTCCGATGCACTTTCCACTATGGCGCCCAGTTTGCAGTCGTCTGCAAACTTTGTCAGCCAAAGTCCTCCCATGTTGGCCTGTACTTCTGAGAAGTAGATGCCAAACAATAGGGGCCAAGGACCGAGCCCTGTGGGACACCACTTGTGACCGGCTTGGAGTCTGACACAGCGCCAGCAACTCTAACCCTGTGGGTTCTGTCCTTAAGCTAGTTTGCAACCCATCTTGTGACATATGGGTTTACATTTAAGCTGGTAAGTTTTTCTACAATACCCGAGTGGGGTATTGTGTCGAAGCCTTTGCAAGGTCAAGGTAGGCTGTATGGACTGCCTTTCCCTCATCAATGGCCTTGGTGACTGTTTCGAAGAAGTCGACCAAGTTCAAAAGGCATGATCTTCCCTTGACAAAGCCAAACTGGGTCGGGTCCAATGTCTGCAAGTCCCCTATATCTTTGTTTATGAGCTCCATTATGATCCTCTCCATAGCTTTGCAGACTAGACTTGTTAAGCTTATGGGGCGGTAATTACCAGGGTCCGTAGAGGCGCCGCCTTTGTGGAGTGGGACCACAGTTGCCGTATGCCACTCCTTGGGCACGTATCCTGTGGTAAGGCTGAGATTAAACAGCTGCCTTATGTGCGGGTTTAATTCCTCATTTAGCTTGTGTAGCACATAGCCGGGGACACCATCCAGTCCCATTGATGCTGTGTTTTTAGCTTTAGAGAGAGCAGCTTTCACCTGCGCATTTGACATGTCCGGGAGGCTACACTCGGCTGGGATAGTTATCTCTCCTTTAGGGGGGGAGAGGGGGGTGAAGTTTGCACTGAACCTGTCTGCCAGTATGTTGGCAATGTCTGTGGGTTCAGTGATTTTTGTATCATTTTGCCTCAATATGCCTCAAAGGCGTCAGTAAGTCATTGTAAGTACTCGTCTATATGTTCATCTTCTTTCTGTATGATTGATTTAATCTTAGACCATTTGGGGGTAGGTGGCACTATGACGATAGCATTGACTATTCGCTGCCTGACTGCTTCAAAAACATTTTCCCCTTGTGTGTCATGTTTTGGTATTGGGGTGGGGACATTGGCATGATCCCAGATACGTTTCATTAGATCAGCTGGAACAGCATATTGGAGAATGGCTTTAACTTCTTCTATAGTAGGATTTTGTAAACAAATGTGTCCTGCTAATACGCATTGGAATTTTGCTGGGTTATTACGAATAGGCGGAAGTGACTTAGTGATTGCTTGAAAATCAACTGACGACCACGCCCTAGGTACGACTACAGTAGCTGGTTGTCCCGCATCTCTAGCATGTGCTGGATTTGGAACCTCCCTCAATGGAAATACTCCTGCTTCATCTGATGAGCTCGTGCTCGAATCAGAAGTAAAGCTTTGATGAGATTTATGTGGACTAACGTAACCATCCTTGTCCTCAATTACAATTGGGCATTGCTTATAATATTTGCCCTTGTGCGAATATACAGTTTTCCTGTTCTGAGGTATTTTCAGCTGACTGGACCTAGGGTCAAAAAGCATTTGTACTTTTCTTTTGTGATGTTTCTTTACCTTAGAGCGGGTTACTCTAGGGGATGATTTGCCTGTATCTATCTGATCAGGTTGTTCTATAGCTACTCGGCTAGACTGACCTGCTGTTTCCTGATCTCCACTTCTGGAGTCAGAAATAGTTTGTTCTTCTCTTCGCCGGCCTTTTCCCTGTATTGTGGAGCTATCAGTTCCATCCTGAAGTTGTGAAGGCTGATATTGCGGTGGAGGAGCCGTAGGGGGTGGGGGGAACCATGGGTTATCATCCTCAGATGATTCAGGTATCTGTAATTTATTTAATTCTTGTACCGGATATAATCCCTTAGAGGGTGGTTCTTTTAAACGTTTACCGTTTGCTATATCTAGATTCTTAGCAGTTTGTCGCAGTTCCTTTATCTGCTCTTTTAACTTTTGTTGACTATCTTTAAGGCTACTAACGACCGAATCCTTTTCTCATTCTTTAGCCTCACATATCCAATCATTAAAAGCTGCCCAGCGTAACCCTGGTATTTTTCCTTTCTTTTTTAACTTTTTCCATAAATTATTCAGAACATCCTTATTAAAACTACCATTTTCCGGAAATGCCAGCTCGCCGTCATCTTTAGTAAGGGTAATCCACTGATCCAAAAACATACAACTGTCCCGGGACACCTGATAAAACATATAACCAGCTGGTGTACCTTTTTCTGGCTCATTTATCTTCCCCGCACTCACTCCCATTTTCACTCAATACCCCACTAGCACTCAATAAGCTATACCTGTTTAACACAGGTCTAGCTAAGGCATTAAAAACGTCTTGTTACCCCACTATCACTCAATAATACCTGTTTAGTCACAAGTCTAGCTAAGGCATTATAAAAACATCTTGTTACCCCACTAGCATTCCTCCTTTCATACGTATGACGCCAGTATTTTCCGTATTAACCCCACTCTCATACTGCATATTTATTAACCCCACTCTCATACTGTGCATTATTAACCCCACTCTCATACTGTGTATTTAAAGCAGAAAAGAAATGCATGCCACTTACCTTAAAATGACTGAATGAGAGAAATCATAACTTGTCAGACATTAAAAGAAAAAAAAAATTATTCGTAAAATTTTGAAGGCAGACAGGGACAGAAAAATGAAAGAAATACTACAAAGACAGAAAAACCTGCCATGGGCCCTTTAGCAGTATTTTGTTCAGTTCCCGACTGTTGCAGCTTGCTCTTAATTCAGATCCGAGTAAACGGCACCAATTGTTAAGTCATACATTACTTTGTAAATGAAGAATACAGCTCTTTCTCTCTTTCAGTGGTTTTTATTAACTACAAGTACACACATGCGGGAGCCTCATGGAAAGTACCAGGGAGACTCCCAGAACAAGGAAATAAACAAGCTTATGTACTGGTAATAGCGCTGACAGTACAAAAATATGAAACTGATCCAGGGCAATTAACCAATCAAAGGTTTACCCGTAAACATAAGACAATTCACATCATCATATCTCTAGGCAAAAAGAGAAAATCGGATGCACTTCCATAAAAGGTACATTTCCTGCTGTTAGGCAGATTCTTGTTGTTCAGCATTTTCTTCATTGTTCAGAGTTCATTCAGAGTTCACAATTCACAGTACATTTTGCGTACAGACTATCGCATACTCAATTTCTTCAAACACATGCTTTGGCTGTTCATATTCTACATAGGTGAAGAACAAGCAAAGAATCTCACATGGAAAGTACAACTACTTTAAATAAAACAAGCCCTCTCTGCACTGGCTAAAGGCAGGGTGTAGATGCTATAATAGTACAGGTCTGGCTCTTGGGCCAGGCAAAAATGATAAAGCCTTGGCAAGAGCTATTTAACAGAGTACTACAAGGGATAATTCCCCAAACTCTTTGATGATTGCAATACCTTTGGTAATACCCCAAGAAAGGGAAGGACCCATTGCACCCTGTGGCTTATAGGTCCATTTCCATCCTCAGTCATGACTATAAGGTTTTTGTATCTATCATGACTAGCAAGTTAGCAGGCATTTTTCCAAAACTTATCGAAAGAGTTCAATGTGGCTTCATACAGGGAAACAGTCATTTGACAGCATAAATAAATCCCGAATGGTACAGAAACAGGCAGAGATGTAAAAGCCCTTGTTATTGATTAGCATTGGTTCTGAAAAAAGCATTTGATAGCATGTTCTGGGAATAACTCTTTAAGTTGCTTGATAAGTATGGATTCCCCAATGAGTTTTGTGGAGGTGTTAAGGAACAACTATAGGGGCTGTATTGCAAAGATAAAAGTGCAGGGATTGACCTCAAAACAGATCTGCTGTGAAAATGTGACCATAACAGCTGGCAGGTTATAAATGGTATTGAATACAATATTTTTTTCCCATTTGCAGATGATACTATATTGCATCTAACAAAGTCTGAAAGTGATGTAACTAGAGTATATGAGATTATGAGAGTTTTTTCTTGGTTTGTAGAATACAACATAAAAGAAAGAAAAACCAAGGGTAAACTATGTTCCAGCTTATGAATTGGTCCAACAATTCCATCGTTTGTGTGGTCATAAGAAGTTAAGATATTTGGGTGTGTGGATTACAGATAACACCCTAGTAGGTGGCAATGGAGATGTGTGAGAAAGCTAGACTAAAAGTTCTAAAATTTATTAGAGACACAGGTCTACTAAACATGGATATGGATACTAAGACTCAGACTATTAAGATGTTTGTTATGCCCCTCGTATTATACACAGATCAAGATTATTTTTATTCCCCTGACGATAAAAATTGGCCTACGCTTAACAAGAAGGTTAAAAAGTTTATACTGGAAGGGAAGCAACTTAGAGTTAAATCGAGCAAATTACTTTTTCCCACAGACAGGGTGCCTTGGCCTTGCCTAATCTGAAGGGCTATTTTCAATCCATGAAAATAGGAATGGTCAGTTTCAAACAAATGGAAAATGTACTTCCTAAATGAAGGATATGCTGCATTCAGCAGGTGGAGGCAACTTAATGAGGGGATAGGTTAGATATGTGGGCAAGGATTATATGTAAATAAAGTGATTGCATTGAAAAAAAATATATGTATATGTATATGCATATCTATGTGTGTGTGTGTCCAAATATATATATATATATATATATATATATATGTGTGTGTGTGTGTGTGTGTGTGTGTGTGTGTGTGTGTGTGTGTGTGTGTGTGTGTAGCTAAATACATTTCTTAGGCTTAAGTGAGTTATTCCCTTGTGACTGTGACTACTCCTAATAGACGCAGAAAAGGGGAGTAGACAAGGGAGAGGTCAAGGCCTAGCATTGTTCTAAGAGTTGGGGAAAACAAAATGAACCAAGATTCTAGGAACTACTATGGAGAAATAAAAATGTGAGCGTGGAATGAGGCCAGAAATATTTTAAACTAATTGCCATGGATAAGCTATTTTTTGGGTTTTGTGGTAGAATACAAACTAATGAGAACAACACATGGGAGGTGATATGCCTGAGTCAGTGGATCTCATAACAGAGGCAAGATCTCCAACAGGATCATCTAGAGGTCTGATAATTATGTCTATAAGATCCTGCAGAAAAACTACAGGGAACAGGCCACATACTTTGAGAAATTATATGACAAGATATTTTAAGATATTTGGTTGGAAATGCTGCACCACTATATTTACTTAAAAACAAGACTTAGTAATATATTTCCAAGGTCTCTGCTCACTGCTGGAGATGTGGTAAACTAGAACTGCATGACTGGCAACATATTTTTGGGATTAGCAAGCTCTCAATAAATTTAACGCAGATCTGAGAGAAATATTAGAGAAAGAAGCTAAATGAGTGGAAAGTAATGTTTTTAAGAAAGTTGTTTTTGATGGGTTTTCACCCAGATATGGAAACTGGAAAGCTGATCAGACTAACATATGCACTAGTCTTAGTGGCAAAGAAGTGTATTACCAAATAACGGAAATCCAACAAGGCCCCTAGAATGGTGGCAGTTCTGGGGCTTAAACAATAAATTAAACAAATGGAATTAAGATCATTGACAGGATGCAGAAGGTAGGTTTCTAACTGGAAAATGGATTGCCTGGGATCAATATCTGACAGAAATCGATATTCAAACATAATAATAGACAGGGGGTGCTGAAGATCAATAATTTCAGTCTGTACACAGCCGGTACACGAAAGTTAATTTGGTATGAAATGACATTGCTATACACTTGTGCATGTTAAATGTGTGTGCCTTCAGGCATTTGTACTTGCATAAGAAACATTGCAGACAATGCATAACCTCCTTGATACTATCTGCAGTTCAGTACTTCTGTTTAAACAACACACAGCACCTAAGCTGTTGTTTATTCTATAATCTCACTTGCTGACTACTTACTGCCAATGGTAGCGATTGCCTGCTCTGACTCCATCAAACCCCAGTTGCTTCTGTAACATAGGGCAGAACAATATTTTTTCTGATTTATTTTTTTATAACTATAAATATTAAAAGCAGTAAATTGCAGAAAAAAAATAAGTATTTGCTCATTGACACAAAATGAGTGATGTTGAATTGCTGAGATCACTACGTGCAAAAGCACATCTAACAACTATCAGATGTTTCTCATTCTGTTTTTTTTTTCAGTACTGCCAGCCATACTGTGTTCGATTTGAAAGAACACCTTTGGATGTGTGCCAGGTAATAACTAGTGCAGAACTTTTAAAAGTGACTGTGTGCACTACTACACCAATTAGCATGAAGTCTAGCATTCTTATTTCTGACACCGCCTTGGGCTCCTGATTTTTTAACTTAAGGCATCTGTTCCAATAAATATAAAAATCAAGTCATTTTTCCACACTGGACTATATGGCAGCTGTTTGTGCATGGACTTACTTTTAATAAGTCATACAAAAAGTAGCCATTCACTATACCAACAGTGAAATACATGCCTCATGCATGAAGAAGCATGCAAACATACACACACACACCCACACACACACACACACACACACACATCATACACGTGCGAGCACGCACGCACGCACACGCACACACACACACACACACACACACACACACACACACACACACACACACACACACACACAAACCATACACACTCACCAGCATGCATGCACACACACACATCCATAAACCCGCACACACCCACACCCACACCCACACACACACACCCACACCATACATGTGCGAGCACGCGCACACACACACACACACACAAATGCAACTATTATGACTGGGAGGCCTAATTCTCTCAATTCAGAGACAGGTGGGAGACTAATCTGTTAGCATTTTATAAAGAACTTATGAATGACAACAAAGGTAGTGCACTTTTCACAAATCTGACAGTTTTCTTTGCATTAGTTATTTTTGGAGAAAGAATAACAATAAAACATAGTTGCATTTTAGTTTCAACATTAAATCATTTCTTTATTATTTTCATTATTGTAGTTAATTGCCGTGATAGGAAGTTTACTCTTCCTGCATTGCCCATGACCAGTGACATGTGAATCATAACATCAGAAATAATCTGAAGTTAGTGATCCTGATTCTGCCACAGGGTTGGGGATAAGGGTAACATCAGAAATAATCTGAAGTAGCTGAACCTGATTCTGCACGGGGTTGGGGATAGGGGTAACATCAGAAATAATCTGAAGTAACTGATCCTGATTCTGTCAAGGGGTTGGGGATAGGGGTAACATCAGAAATAATCTGAAGTAACTGATCCCATAACATCAGAAATAATCTGAAGTAACTGATCCTGATTCTGCCAAGGGGTTGGGGATAGGGATAACATCAGAAATAATCTGAAGTAACTGATCCTGATTCTGTCAAGGAGTTGGGGATAGAGGTAACATCAGAAATAATCTGAAGTAACTGATCCCATAACATCAGAAATAATCTGAAGTAAATGATCCTGATTTTGCCACAGGGATGGGGATAGGAGTAACACCAGAAATAATCTGAAGTAACTGATCCTGATTTTGCCACAGAGTTGGGGATAGGGGTAACATCAGAAATAATCTGAAGTAACTGATCCTGATTTTGCCACAGGGATGGGGATAGGAGTAACACCAGAAATAATCTGAAGTAACTGATCCTGATTTTGCCACAGGGTTGGGGATAGGGGTAACATCAGAAATAATCTGAAGTAACAGATCTTGATTGTACCAAGGGGTTGGGGATAGAGGATAACATCAGAAATAATCTGAAGTAACTGATCCTGATTCTGCCACAGCATTGGGGATAGGGGTAGCATCAGAAATAATCTGAAGTAACTGATCCTGATTTTGCCACAGCATTGGGGATAGGGTTAATTCAGAAATAATTCGAAGCAACTGATCCTGATTCTGCCAAGGGGTTGGGAATAGGGGTAACATCAGAAATAATCTGAAGTAACTGATCCTGATTTTGCCACAGGGTTGGGGATAGGGGTAGCATCAGAAATAATCTGAAGTAACTGATCCTGATTCTGCCACAGAGTTGGGGATAGAGGTAATATCAGAAATAATCTGAAGTAACTCATCCTGATTCTGCCAAAGGGTTGGGGATAGGGGGTAACATAAAAAATAATTGGAAGTAACTGATCCTGATTCTGCCATGGGGTTGGGGATAGCGGTAAAATTAGAAATAATCTGAAGTAACTGACCTTGATTCTGCCAAGGGGTTGGGGATAGGGGTAACATCATACATAATCTGAAGTAACTGATCCAGTAACATCAGAAATAATATGCAGTAATTGATCCTGATTTTGCCACAGGGTTGAGGATGGGGTTAGCATCAGAAATAATCTGAAGTAACTGATCCTGATTCTGCCAAGGGGGTTGGAATAGGGATAACATCAGAAATAATCTGAAGTAACTGATCCTGATTCTGCCAAGGGGTTGGGGATAGGGATAACATCAGAAATAATCTGAAGTAACTGATCCTGATTCTGACAAGGGGTTGGGGATGGGGATAACATCAGAAATAATCTGAAGTAACAGATCCTGATTCTTCCATGGGGTTGAGGATAAGGTTATAATGGCTGCCTTTGCCAGTTGTCATCCAAACAAGAGAAAGGATCATGTCAGAATAATTTAACAGTGAATACACCTGCTATAAAAGAGTTAATTCCAATCTATCAACAAAGATTCCCATTTAGTGATAAGGGACATTTCTAAACTAGAGTATGAACCACTCTGTATCCCAATGATATTCCATTAAGGCATGGCATAAATCCATTGAAGTGAATGTTATCTGTTTCAAGTCTTTTTTAATGACTACTTTCTTTGCAATTAGAAGGCGCAAAAACTGAAGAACTGTCTGAAGAACAGTCCAGTCCAGCAATGTCCATAGGTACAATAGAAAAGTTTCCCATGCTAAGTGAATCAAAGCTACCCTAGAAAGCTAGCCACAAAGATTTAAAAAGCCAAGCAACTTTTGCAGGGGGGCAAGCCTCCGACAACCCGTGTCTAGAAGACTAGTTGCACACCATATTAATTATACCAGTTCTAAGATTAGTCTGCCTCAGGGTTAACAAAATAATCAAAATTAGGATTGAGGCAAACATTGATGTTAATGCATACTGTAGCTTTTGCCACAATGTTAAGCTACATGATTAATGTACCTCTGAAAGAATCATATGCTGCCACATTGAACACACAGCTCTATGACCATTTTCTTCTCTAAACTAGAAATGCATCTTTATTCATCAGAAATCAGCTGTGCGCTGAGGTCAGTGCTTGTAATACAAGTATGAGACATTTGCCATTTCAGTTAATTTCGTTAGGAATATTAATTGATTTGTAATTACTGATAAAACTCTGAATAGACTGAATCCAGTACATTTCTTCTCTATGTTATTCAGTGCTTTTTGCTATTTTTGCAGTAACTACCTAACTAAAAATATATATTTTAGTAGTAGTTTTGTATGAATCAGTTTTTTTTGATTGTCATGAAAGGAAATACTACCAGCCCATATATCTGGAATTTTGTAAATAATTATATGTCATTTGTGAATATCAACGTGATTCATATGCTTGTGTTACAAATGTATTAGGACTGTATGTCATATAAGATGGTTTGTACAGACGTGTACTGAAGAGGTATTTTACAAAGTGCTGTTTAAAAATGGATCCACAGCATGCCCTGCTGGAAGGAAACAGAAATGTACATACACTATTGTAACTGTTTGAATGTATTTATTTTAACAGCCAAAACTGGAATTCTACAGGTTAATTTCAGAAAAATAGCTGAAATTAAATTATTTTATGACAGCAAGGAGACACAGTGTCTAAAACTAGGGAACATGCTGCAATATCTTGCAAGTGTTTTATTGTTTTATGACTCCAGCAAGTACCAAGATTTGAGGAAAAGCCCTTGTGTATGTATTTTCACAGTTATATGTTAAATGCTACCAGCTGCATCAACAGTTGTTTTTCACCTGGCATAGAGTCAGATGACAAGAACTTATGTCATTCTGTAAGCTATCCCAGCAGTAATATTTGAGATATTAATTTGGGAAATCTCTTAGTGAGAGACAGTACTCTGTATTTGTCTTTGACATGACAACATCAAGATCCACTCACCACATCTGCCTTGCTTGCTCTGAAGTAAGCTATTAGGGTACAGTAATTCTATTAGACAAAGTCAAGAATATAACAAAATGTAGCTTAGATGTTTTTCTTTATTTATTTGAGACTGTCCTACAAATGCTGTTTTAAATATTTCCTGTGATTTTGAACTCTGATGTTACTGTAAATGTATATTTAGTATTGTCTTGTTCTTTTATTATTTATTATTAAATATATTTAAGCCTTTTATTGTGGCTGGTCTGTCTAGACATATTTAAGCTCTGAGAGTGCTTGTATATTTATTTGGTGACACCATGTAAGCCACTCCTAATAGCCTTGCTCTTGGTCAAACTACCATTTGTATTGATAGTAACATTATACAGTAAGACTGCACACCCTTTGTTAAGGGCCTTAAAGAAGCTGATAAAGAGATAGCTGGTTGCAGTAATAACTACCTTACAGTCTGGACAGAAGGGGGCACAGCTAGTAAACATGTGCCAGCCTTTCCCAGGGGTGTGTGTGTGTGTGTGTGTGTGTGTGTGTGTGTGTGTGTGTGTGTGTGTGTGTGTGTGTGTGTGTGCGCGCGCGCACGGGCACCTATAACTCAGATCTCCAGGACTGCATGTGTCAGCTACTTGGGCAGGGACATGAAGCACTGATTGGACAGAGAGACTGTTAGGAAGTCTTGGCTTGGCCATTCAGCTGAGATCTTAACCCTATAGCTGTGCCAGTGGGGAGTCTTATTGGGGATCTAGAGAAAGAGGGAGAAACCAGCCCCAGCCTCACTTTGGTCTCTGTGTGCTCTTAAGGGAAATTATACTTGATAACCAATAAGTCCAAACAAACTATATTATTGTAAACCACCAGGAAAGAAGGCAAACTGTGCTTCCAGAAAAAGATTTATTCATTTAGCGCTTTCATCTGTATAAGACCAGACTTCATCAGATCAATTTAAATATAAGACACTCCCCTTAAATACTGAAATCAACAAGTCACATGATCAATTCAATTAGCATTTTAAAAACATTTTAAAACTACACACATTTAAAATATCACAGATTTCTATATAAAATATATAGAAGTCTGTGATATTTTAAGTGTGTGTAGTTTTAAATCTTTTTCCGGGAGCACAGTTTACCTTCTTTCCTGGTGGTTTACAATAATATAAATTATACTTGATGCAGAGAGCTGCATATGGAAATACTGTGTGTGTACCTGTCATCCTCCTAATGTACATCCCCCACTGGTGCTAGTGGTGAGGATTGAGGCTGCTTGATTACTGGGCCAGTAGTGGGGCATCACATTGATATTTGAAAGAACAGTTGACACTGCACATTGTGTTCCTTTGTGTATTTTATTCAGTTTCAAATCATTGTTTTTTTTTCAACAAATAGATATAGCTTGATAATAGGTGGATTTCAGAAACATATACTGCTTTTTTCTGTAGCACAAACCTTGAATGGTTAAGAGTCAGATATGTGGTTTTCTAATGCAGTTCTTAGAATATAGTAAGTCAACATAGTTTCACAAACAACAAAACTTATCCATCCTAAGCAGGGAAATGAAAATGCAAAACTGAGAAGTAAGAACAAGTCTAGGCCATGATGGTAACCATTTCTGAATGCAAGGCTCATAACTGAAAGTCCCAGAACAATGAGACAATGTGCAAATACGGACTGCATATATGCTAAGAACAAGACTGCTTTATCTTGGAGTATTGTCCTTCACTGGGGTACAGTGATCTCAGAGTTCAGGGTGGTAGTGGGTACAGGGGGATTGCCTCTGTAAAAAAACACATTTAATGGAGAACAAAGAGGTTAGGTATTCCCTATTCTCCTGCAGTTTTGCTGTTATGCTTTTTCATTATTCTGGGACCCATACTTACAGATCTGTGAATTATAATAGAGAAGCATAAATGTTGGCATACAGGCCAAATATCATACACATATAGCAATAAACACTGTAATGGAGTAGTATTTCAAAGCATGATGAATGCGTATGTTGTCTGCATGTAAAGTCTGTACAGTATACACAACTCAAGACCTGCAGCAATTTAATAAAACAAAGACTATTATCGATAAAAATGCACCTATAAAGAAATATAAGCAATGTCTTTTCCAATTAGCTGCATCCCCAGCAGTATATTGTGAGCAGAGTAGTGTTGATACTGATGCACGTAACAATGTTATGCAGGAATTGCAGAAATACTATGCTTTTGCCCCTGTCATGTCTTGTTCTGCACGTGTAGCATTACTTACCATGGTTACACAAACAGGACAAGTAAGGATGAGAGCACATACATATATGTTTGCTTGATCACAGATGCACAAAAAGCCATATAAAGATGACACTGGGTGAAACATGTTCACATGGACATAATGGAATTCTGGGGAGTAGTACTAGGTTATCCAGAACAGTGTGCAAGTGACAAAAGCCATTACTGTTTCCGTCACATATGCTGTCTACTACCAGAACAGAGTCCGTCACTAGGTCAATAGCAGTTTTGCTGACTTCTTTTTCTACAAAAATGTTTCACAGAAAGCACTTTCACTGACAGTGGAGAATTGCCTTTTCCTCCACTGCTGTGAAATCTCAGAGTAGATATATATATATAAGTTAAGGGGGTGTGGAGGCTGCAAAAAATGATTTCCTCTGAGCTTCACTAAAAATGCTTTTGGTGAAATATTTTCATAATTTGTGTTGTCAGGGAAATGGGTGTTGATGTAGTGACATGATTCCCACCAGAATATGTTAATGCATGCAGTCTTAGAAGAACACACATACATAGTATATCAGAATAATCAAAATTAGATTCCTTTTGAGAAACTACAAAAATTTCAAGAATAATAACAATAAAACAAAAAAAAAAACTGCAAACTTATTTAAGGATCAGTCTTTGAGGAATAAATACTTGGTTACTGACATGCTAAACCCCCAAAGCTCATCAGTGTTGAGCCCCATTCTTCTTCTGGCTTTTCCCGGTTAGGGGTCGCCACAGTGGATCACTGTCGACTCATGATTGGCAGTGGAGTTTTACAGTGTCAAGTTGCCAGCCCGGCGCCCAACCTTCCACAGAAGGCATACACATGCACGCACTCATGCCTAGGGCCAATATAGTGTGTCCAATCCACCTACAACATATCTTTGGGATGTGGGAGGAAACCGGAGCACCTGGAGGAAACCCATGCAACCAAAGGGAGGACATGCAGACTCCACACTGAAAGAACCCCAGCCAAGGATCGAACCAGAGAACCTCTTGCTGTGAGGCGGCAATGCTAACCACTTCACTACCGTGGCCGCCCCAGAGTTGAGACCCATTATGGGTTCCATTTTTCACTACCTTTACTGACAGCATATTAGCCTCACCTCCCACCACCTGCACTATTTTTGCACTGTAGTATCTTCTAAGTCTGTAGTAGAAGTAGTAGAAGTTATGGGATGTGGTTCTGACTTCCTTAATGTAATTCTCTTCCATCCTTCTTGTGCTTGTGTTTCTCAGGTTCAAAAAAAAACTGGTCCTGCACTGAGGAAACTCAGTGGTAAAATGCCATCTCTATCATCCTCCTGGTCACTGATGTCACTCATATCTTGCTAAAGGGAGTTGTGGTACTGGTGACGGGGGGTTGGAAAGGCTGCCTGCCCACAGACTGGACCATCTGCATCCTGACAATTGTGTTGTGCAGCATGGCACATGCAACAAACACCTTGCCAATATT
>NC_056729.1:273432700-273475200 GCF_019279795.1 Protopterus annectens | reverse complement strand
TTATCTAAATGAAGAGCCTAATGGCTTAGTTTCCAGTATTTTCAAAATGTGTCCACACATTTAAGTGGCTGCCTTTTAAGTCTAGGGAAGGAATGGCTTGGATCAATTTCTGACTGGTAATTAGCCATATGGCGCCTTTGTAAATGACAGCTGATTGTGTGTGTGTGTGCGTGTGTGTGTGTGTGTGTGTGTGCGTGTGTGTGTGTGTGTGTGTGTGTGTGTGTGTGTGTGTGTGTGTGTGTGTGTGTGTGTGTGTGTGTGTGTGTGTGTGTGTTAAGGGAGGGCTGCCTATACTATATCTTGCAAGCATGTAGTAAAAATATTTCTAGTTATTGTTTTATTTGATTGGACATGTTTATTTTGATTAGTTCTATGTATCCTAGTCTCCTGTTAATTAAACTGTACAG
This sequence comes from Protopterus annectens, assembly GCF_019279795.1. Taxonomy (NCBI): domain Eukaryota; kingdom Metazoa; phylum Chordata; order Ceratodontiformes; family Protopteridae; genus Protopterus; species Protopterus annectens. The sequence goes on along the minus strand of NC_056729.1, from coordinate 273,474,793 downwards.
TTTTGTTTGTTCCCCCAGTTCTGAATATTATGAATACCTGCAAATTAATCCTAATATCTCAAGAATAATAGTCACTCTACCAGAGAACAAGGTGTTATTTGCAAGTTAAAGTATAATGGGTCTATATTAGCTGAGCGAAATCCGTTTGCGCGAATACGTAAACATCGACACGTATTGCATGAAACGGACTTATAGCGAACGTACAAAAGTGCGATTTTGGAAATGTTGAATTACCATGGTTGGCCCATCTGTGGTATAGCTGTATAAGGTAAGTGTTGGATAGCTACGGATTTTAGGGTTAGGGTGCGGGTTAAGGTAAGTGCATAGATAGGTTTTGTATGTTAGATTTAGTGTAGGGTTAGAAGTAGGATTTTGTTAAATATATGCATGTGGATTATTTATTTTGTTTGTGTATATCTATGTAGGGGAAGTGTACGGTAGTTATGGACCTTAGGGTTAGGGAAGGGTTAAGGATAGTGCATAGATAGTTGTGTAAGTGGGGTTTAGTGTAGGGTTAGAAGTAGGGTGTTTGTGCTTTACTTTAGGGTTAGAAGTAGGGTTTGGTTAGTGTATGTATGTGCTTTATTTATTTTGTTTGGGTAGGTAGTATGTAGCAGGTGGTGTGGTTGGCCGAGTATGACAGTTCGACATTTAAAATTTCACGGTTTAGTGCATTCGGGATATCCGCGGTTCGCACAATAGGTGTCAGGGTTTTAGTATTCGCTTAATAGTATTTTCGCTCTCGTAATATAGACACAAAGTAAATTACTATGATCAGTGAAAAAGCCAAGGAGAGATGAACAAGCCATGAGGTAGTGAAGACTGATTGCAAAAAAGTTATGCAAAATATGCTGCATTTTTTCATATTTGATACATAAAACATTAATGAACTTGGCAGAAGGCTTGTACAGTAAGTGTGTACCCCTGTGTGCATGAGATAGTAATACAAGTATACAGCGAAAAGATGTTGGTAAAATGCAACACATTCTGTGCTGTACAGCTTTGTTTAAACTGAAAGCTGTGAGGGCATCATTCTTTCCAGAAGAATCTGGAACATGCAGTAACAGGCTCAAGAACAAATGTTCTGGTACTGACATTTTATGTCTTTACTGAAAAAAAGCTTAATAATAAAAATGTGACAGCAGTGGTTTATGAGTAACACAAAAGGTGGAACAATACAATTAATTAGCCACAGATAAAGCAATACTGTTTAGATGCATCCCAAAGGACTGTAAGAGTAGGTATGCTTAATCATTTTCCACTATTAAAAAAAGCTTCAGAAATTAAAAATTTATAGATCCATGTTTGAGTATCAGCATGGGAACTGTAGTGGCCAGGAAGGGAAAGATGGGCTTAAGTGCATTATGTAAACTCATCCATCTTGGGGAACAGAGGCAGCTAGACTCACCACATTAGCGACACCTACCTGTGGGTGGGTGACCTCTTGTGGAAGAGGCCAGGCAAACTTGTAGTGTTACAGCAATAGAAGTACTGCTGAGACCAGGGGATATGGATGTATGGAAGCATGCAGTCATCTTTTCAAGCAGGTAGCCACTGCTGAGTCTGCAAACTGCCTACTAGGAAGGGGTTAGGATGGGGAGGAGACCACTAAAGGAACGGCATCTCTGATAACATTGACTGCCATCTGCCAGGAAATGGATGAGCCAATAATATCCTCTGAACAAAGAGGAACAAATGCTTAGGCCTTTCCTCTCTGGAAGAAACAAATGAGGCACAGAAAGAACAGCAACTGGGCAAATCACAAGGTAGGGGAACTAAAAACAAATATATAAAAAGTTAAGCTTTTTGCATACTTGTGCATACTTCTTTTCAAAAGTTCTTCTAATGATCGGAGATACAAGACAACAGAGTATGATTTTCCTTTAAAGAATGTCTTTAAAGCGGCAAAACAAAGTTTTATTGCTAGACAAAAAAAGTGCTTGCATGCATCCTTGTGCATGCGAACACTGTTTTATATAAAAATAAAGCTTTGCTTAAGCCATTTTTAGTAAATTATAATTTTAAAAAACTTCCAGTCAAGGAAGTGTGAATTAGTCATCATGCCGTATTTACAACATTAATATTAATTTGGCGGGAGGAGGTGAGTATGTCACTCTGGGGACCAGTATGATTAAGAGTGGATTAGCATGAGTAAATACTCGCGAAAACATTAATAGCCAACCTGTTAAATTAAGAGCTTAGCAAAAATGTGTTTTTTTCACTCTCGAGGTGAATTTCCTGGCACCCGTGTCTCAAACACATAATAGCCTCATTACGCTCATTATAATCAGCAAACCCGATCATAATCCTTTATATTATATACCACGTTGAAGGCAACCCAGTGAATGAGCTATCAGATTGGCTAAACTGTCTTTGTAGCAATGATAAAAAATATAATTTCCTCTGTAAAAATATTTGTTGAGATGAACAGAAAAAAATGAACTTAACATCATTTTAAGTCTGAAAAATGAATAGAATTAGAAAAAAAATGTAACTCCTCTTTTAGATGAAGCTTCCATACAGAATAGATCTGAATGTATAAGTCACACTGAAATCTAAAAGCCTAGTAAGCTATTTATTAAAAAAAAAAAAAAAAAAAAAACAACAGAGTGGAAAGCAGCTTAAGCCACAGAAACAGTGACACAATGACTGATACCACTAATGTACTGCATAGTTATCTGCATATCTGCATAGGTCTGCATAGGTATCTGCATATGCAACACGTCAAGAAAGCTGTATTAACTAAATTATTTCAGACCACAATGACAAGATGATGTAAGAGACTTAACATACAATTAATGTTTTTCAATTTTGTAAAATGTAACTTTAAGCATTGTTACACCTTACTGACCCTAAACTGCTCAAGCACAATATACAGAATCATGGACAACAGATACATTACATTAAAAAAAATCTGACTTTTTGCAGTGACAAGCTCCCTTGTACCCACCCACTGCCAGCACAATGCACATTTCCGCTTAAGGAGTCTATAAATTCAGTGCATTTGTGCAGGTCTTGGCTCAGTTCCACAGAGCTCAAATGCTTGTCGTCCTTGCCAGTGTTCTCAGAGTTTTTGGCTTGCATCTGGTGCTATCCAGGCTAAGGTAAGGTCTTTAAATTGAAATATTGCACTTTTATAAGCTATTTCTTAACACTGCTGCTGTATTTTCAAACCTATTCCGTTTTTCCTGCATTTCATCAGTGTAAAGTGTATTTGCTTTTCCTTGGCCTAGCTACTCCTAGTGTGCTTTGAAATCATCTTAAAGTGGGTGTTCCTCACTGCTGGCTTGTCGGTTTTAAATTGCCTTGTAACTACTTGTTGTTTGATTTGATTCTGGTACATCTGCACTCTTGGCTAACTAAAGTGTGTTTTTACATTAAGAAGACTTGGACTGCAATTCTAGTGGGAGTAGAAAAGTAGCCCAGCCTGTCCTAGTTGGAAAATATATAGGGAGGCTTAAAGTGATATATTTTTAATTGGCCAGGTTGCATTTTTAGTTGTTTCAGTAATTTTTCTTTGAATCTATACATTCTGCTACTCATTACACAGCAGCATTTAGCAGTGCATTGTACAGACTTAGGCACTTACAAACTAAAATTTTCCTATAAAACTTTCCCAGTAGCTTTACCCAGTACTTAGTTGTACACAGGGCAACTTGTTTGTTCACTGAGGAGCACTGCTGCACAAATTCAGTCACACATAACCTAGCTGTAGTTTCTACCCTCACAACACCCAAATTATCCTGCTATACCACCCCTTTGTATTACACCTACAAAAAGACCTGTCACCATGGATAGGCACTTTCCCAAGTTCTCCATCCCCAGTATGGAATTGTCTGATGTTCACTGACAACTAGCTGACATCCAAACAATCCTTAGAGAAATGGATATGATATGTGAGCAATGTAATTACAGTGTCACTGGAGGCAAGACTCTCACACAAAAGCAGTCAAAATAACTATTTAGTTGTCAGTAGTGCAAGCATTACACCTACAACACATACTGACCCAGCACATAGACCAAGACATACTGAGATACTCAAAAGCAACCTTCCTAACCTCCAAAGACTTTGACATTCATCCTAAAAAAGAATCCTCAGCATCTCCAAAAGCACTCCTCCAAACCAGCACCCATCACAACATGTACAGCCACACCCTTTGAAGCTTCAAGTACAAAGCTCATAAGGCAAGCCAACAAACTACCCACTATTTTAGTCATAGGAGACTCCACTGTGAGACATACAGATATTGCACTCACCAAACCGAATAAGGAGGAAATCACAGTCAGTTTCTGCCAAATTGTCCTTGTGGTTGGTACAGCTTTGTGCATTATTTTGAGGTAACTATTCTGATATTGTTCCATAGTGTGGCAGCTGTGGACCTTTGAGCTACATGTGCTGTCTCTTATACAAGTGACAATAACAGAGTTTGTGTGTGCCCACTGCACTGCAGGCACAACATTCTCATTAGCTTATCTTGCTGTCCACATAGCTATGCCATATTATGAAGATAAATGCCTGGCTCTCAACGTCCTGTTACAGGATATCATTATTATTTCAGGAAAACTTCACTAGGCTTAAGGCCCCCCAGGTCATTAGCTTAGTAACAATCTATGAATCTGTGAATGTAAGACAGTCACACAGGAGAACTGTGGCTCTTGCCCACTTCTTGTGAACTGTCTGGATGCACCCTCAACACATATGCAAGCATTCCTGCATTTTCTCTGTGCCATGGATAGCTACAACCCCCCACAGGACTACAACCTGTCCTGCTTGTACCATGAACTCTGGCAGAATGTGGCTCCCTACTACTGCAAACTGTTCTGCCTATTCCACATTTCCTTTCTGTTTGAGTCCCACACACATTCTTTCAGGTCCTAAGCAAGGTCACTGAAGTATTAGCCCACAAAATGTGCCACTGTGTGACAATTGTGTGTGGCAACCTTGCACCTTGGAGCTGTCCCTGCAATATGGAGTGCATCTCCAGTATTCTTATCTGCTGGCACTTTCCCAGTATGCCATCTTACTCAGATACCCACATTTTTCCATATTCTATGCCCCTGACTGTAGCACAATTTCTTGCAAAATGGCAACAGTGCTTTTTCTTACACTAGAACAGGAGCTGTAGTACAGCTATTATGCTAATGAGGTAATTTAGTGCAATTGTCTTTGAATCGTGTCTATAACATAATATATTATTAGCTCTATTCCATGCTACAAGACCAAGTCTGGCTCATGCTTAAGCACGTTTATTATATAAAATTTTCCATAATAAACCTGTTTTTTGGAAGAGCGAACGATACGTGCTGGCTTACTTTCTTTGAATTTACTGGCTGGTTGGGGCCGTGCACGTTGTCCTGCGTGCGCAAATTTTTTGTTCAGAGTTCCTTTCATGCTTAAGCACTGCCATCAGTTAAGATGTGCTGTATTATAGAGCCTGGTAATGCTACTAAAGATCTCATCACACTAATGATCATGGGCATCACACTACCCTGACTGGGCACTTATATCATGTAATGTGTGTGTGTGTGTGTGTGTGTGTGTGTGTGTGTGTGTGTGTGTGTGTGTGTGTGTGTGTGTGTGTGTGTGTGTGTGTGTGTGCCTGTGGTGCCTGGATGTACAGCTGTCTCCCTCCTTATGTTGCTCACCACATGCATTTCTCTGTCATAGAAGGGCATTACATTACTATACTGCCCATCAATGCATGTGCTGTGATATCTGTAATGTGTGACATTATGTCCCAGTTATTGTTTTCACTCCTGGTCTTGACCTAGAGAGTGGACATGGCCTCAGCAGGATCTGACTTTGGCAGTGCTCTTGCATGGTGCAAGAGTAAGTGCAAAGTCTTTATCTGCTGGGGAACTATGAAGGTTCCATGGATGCCTGGCACACTCGCTAGGGTGATAAGTGATGCCACGGGCATCATCCATCATGGCAAGCAGTGTCATCATAAATATTGTGATCTGTGGAGGTGCTACCCAGCCCTCAACTACCAAAGAAAGAAGAGGTTAGGGAGAGACAACCTTCTCATTACAGGAAGATTTCTGTTTTTTCTGAGTCATTGTACATCAAGGCTGAATGTATAGATATACTTGTTTTCTATTGTCATGGGTCTGCTATGTTCATTATTTCTGCTTTGCAGCAGGGAAGTAAACAGTAGTGAACAGGGCAATCTTATTCTCCAGGTGTGGGAGGTAAATGGAGTATGATGCTGCTATTACTGTATCTGTGCTTAACCTGTGTAACATAAGACACAGCATTTTCATTTTGTAAAATAATTAACTTGTTTGTATTACTTTTTTTTTGCATTTTACTGCTTCTCCATTGCATAACTGCTCATTTGTTTTGCAGAAGGCTATCTTTTGCCCATTTTTACTGTGCTAATATCTAATATGGTTCTAATTATCCCTTCATTTGTCATGTGTACAACTGCAATTCACAACAGCAAAGACTTTTTTACACTATTCCAACACTGCTTAGTTCCTCATTGCCTAAGCAAATTGCTAGTTGTTTGCCTTGTTATATGTGCTGCTATCGTAAACTGTGACAGTTTTTCCTCTATTTGCCATAGTGTTGTGGTAACTCTATTGAGCCTGTTTAGAACAGAAGTCAGCCACTGTCTTTTAGTTAAGTTAGTAATTTAACTCTTGCTTTTTGCTCCTTGACCATACACATTGTTTGCTATCTATAGACTGTTGCTACTACCTGACACATCAGTGACAGACTGATATTCATATCCCTTACTCTTATCCACAGTCGTATAAAAGATGTTCCTGTTCCATTGATTTACATTCCTGCTCTGACGGTTTCCAGAGCATGTCTTAATAAAGCATACCACATCATACTGACCAGTGTATTTGTGTCCAGTTCTGTTTTTTATCATTATTAATTTAATTATGTTGATTTGCTGCTTTGTTTTTCTCCATTTATTTTTATTTTGTTCTGCAGGATCAGTTGTGGAGAGGCAGCAATGAGGCAGTGGTTTGCACACTGTACCAGCCACTGTACTGGTTGCTGGGTCCTCAGCAGACCCTAGGCATGCCTATTTGCAGAGTGATGAAGGTCACCTTAAAGAATGTGACATGGAGGGCTCACTGGTGACCTCCTGTGTTTTTTTTCGATTGGGTAACATAGGTTTCTCATCCAAAAGATAAAAAGAGATGCCCTCACAGTTTGATTGGCATCATGTTCATCAGCTGGTGAGGACTGAGGTGGAATGGCAGCTTGATGCCTGTCTTGGCACCCTGGTGCACCTCTACATGTAACTGGCAGAGTCATATAGCTGCCCAGCCTGTATCATTAATCCACCAGTGTCAGTGCCTGCTCTTGATGTCATTTACAGAGTTGACTTATTTCTGGGCAGATTTCCCTCTTGAACAAATTAGTAAATCATCCTCACCCTCTCTCCTTATCTGTTATCATCATGATGTTCTCATTCCTTGTACAAGACTCCTCTTCCTCTGTTTGTAGTCCAGCCCTTTACATAACTGGCTGTGCATCTCCATTATACCCACCCCCTTTTATAGCAGTTCCTCCCATTCTTAATCTTTATATGTTATATATCTGTGCATCCTCCTATGCTGTTATCCCTAAATCCTCCTTCCTATCCACAACTTCCCTATGCTTCCTTCCTCCCTCCTATACCCTTCATCTGGAAAAATAAAATAGGGGGCCTGGCCAAAAAATACCTTTCTTCCCCCACCTGCACGCCACTCTCTCCTTCACTTTGTCCTTCTGCGTGTTCATCTACTTGCTCATCCCTTTTCTGATTGCCTTATCACCCCTCTCCTTTCTGTTTATAAAATAACACTGATTGTCAGCTTGCTGTGTATCCTTTGTATGTGCTCCCAGCTGTGTCCCTGCTGCAGATATATGACACTTCCGTGCTTGTGTGAATTCTCATTGCGTCAGACACACTAACTGCCTGCCAGTGTTCTCTAGTCATGTGACCATTCATATCACAAGCCACTTATTTGTACCATAACTGTTGTTTTTCATAACTGTACAACTTCATTATGCAGCACTCTCCTAGTAATGTCCCTGTTATGTCCTCACTTATGCATGGTTAATCCTTTGCCAGCTGCATCTCACTACCATCATTGTGCCATTTATCATGGCATGGTCATGTTATAACTCTTTAAGAATCCCACCGTTTGTCTTCCAATCATCTATTATACTTCACACTTTTACATCAGTCACCATCTATGGAACACCATAGACTTCATGTTGCCGAACTCTGACAGGAGTACTCTGAAAGCTATGTTCCAAATTGTTGCTAATTGTCAAAATTAAAACTGCATTTAATTTAAAAAAAAATGTTTCCTCATTTTAAAGTTCAGCATTTTACACCAGATTTGATAAATGTCATCTATGGGTCCTCATCCATGATCAATATAGTGTTGTACCAAAAAGTGATCTTTGATCAGGCAACATTATTTCACTAAGTGACTTACAAAAACAACTTTTAAGGCAGAATTACAAAACTAAATATCAAACTTCATAATACAGACTTTTTAATATTTTGACATTTTCTTCCAAACTATAGCCAGCTACCAAAGTTTTGAGCTGTTTCATCTGATGAACACTTCATTGTAAACTTTCAAACATTCACAACAGATCTGTAAAATTCTATCTGTCGGGCCTCATAAGTTTTATTATACACATCCCTAAAATGAGTAATCTGAAGGCTTTATCCCAAAATATTGCAAACTTCCAGAGTTATGAGAATGTATTTAACTTGGCATATTCCTTTGTAATGTTTGTACTGAAATTTAAAAAGTTTACTTCACATTTACAAAATAACATCTGTTGGATCTCACCTCATGCAAAACTATACTGCCCTTATACATAACTGCTTTCAGGCAGGAAACATAATTTTATGCAATGACTAAGAAATCACATTCTGAGACAGAACTGTGCAATGACACATCAGAGTTCAAGATATGGATCCAAAAGGAACATTCTAAAAGTTGTATCACATATTACTATTAAATACCAAACATAGGAGTTTGAGTTTAAAATGTTAAACATTTACTCATAACTTTACTAGTCATCATTTCAAAATTAAATCTGAAAAAAAGATGTTATCTATGGAGTCTTATATTATGAATAGCTGCATTGTTCCTCTGTCTCCCACCAATCTCTTAAATTTGTGTTAAAGGCTAATTGCATACTGGCATTCCCCCAACTGCAAAATTTATGTTCAGTACTTTTCATCAGGATTACCCCATCCCACTACCCAAATTCATGTTCCTGCTTAATTTTCAGATTACCCCTAAACACCTGAGTTCCTGTCCAGTGGAGAACCCCAACACCCATACCCACACACAAAACACCAGCAAAGCTGACCTTCAGTGTGTACTAACCAATGTCATCCACCTCAGCACATGAATCCATGTTCAGTGCTGATGCCTTAAATATGCTTTTAAATGAGGCCACCAGTAGCCTTGCTTCCTTAAATATCCAATGCGTTGATATAAGAAACAAATGGATGGATGTTACTCATTTTAATTTAAATTTGTAATAGGGGTTTCTTGTTTTTTTTTCATCCCTTTTTGTTTTCTCTTTGCTTTTTCTTTGGATGTCAAGGAAAAAACTGCAAATACTTATGTTAATTTATACAGAATATTGCATGCTACACTCATCTTTCTCCAATCAAAGTGTCTCCATAACTTTCCATTGAAAGTCACCATTTAACATTGACAAATACTTGTTTTTTTTTCCCTTTAAAGGGACACACTGTCCTACAATGTGGCACAAGTGTTCAATATATCAGCAAAGCCCAACAGTTATTAAACATCTGCCTATTTATCAGTAAAAAATCACTGTGATATTCAGAGTCAGATCATTATATACGTTTAATTAGAAGATTATTCTCTTAATTTTTTCATTTTACTGCCTGCACTTTCATTGCAGGAGAATATAGTGATGATACCAGGCAGCAGTACAAAGTATACATAATGTCTCTGATCTTCTTGTTACTTTTACATGCAGATAAATAACATGCTAGCAGCTCTACCTCTATAATCTGAATTATACTAATACTGCATAAATATAATATACACTTCAGTTTCCCCATTTGCATCTAATTGCATGGCTTTTGGCACAGTAAGATAACCAGAAATTAGTATATCAGTTACAGTACATCATGACAGTAAACTGAATATAATTGCAGAGAGAAAGTGTTTCAGGGTTAATTTGAACCAAGATGAGCCTTATTATTGAGTTCATTGATGAAGAAGGGAATGTGAAGACAAAATAAGCATGCACTTCTTCAGCATCTTAGCACTTTTAGTAGGAAAAATACCTGTTACCGTTAAAAATCAGTTATAAGTCTGGCCTTAAATGTTATCTCTGCCTTCACCAACACATAGACACACAGACACACAGACACACACAGACACACACACACACACACACACACACACACACACACACACACACACACACACACATACACTCACAAACACACACACACACACACACACACATGAATAAGTAAACAAAGAACATTCATTCATACAGCGACAAGCCAGCTGTTCATTAATTAAATGAAGCTTAAAGAATAAGTGAAATGCACATTATCACTTTATTACCAAATTAATGTTTTTTCCTATTATCAAACAAATGTTCTCCAATAGATTGTTAATGTACAGATATTGTCTAGTAAAAAAAACAAGCCCACAGCTTCCTGGCAGCATATTAAGCTGCTGTAAAGCTTGGACTGAAAAAAAAGCAAACAGCTATATATTTTTTTAAATAAATAAAATGTCTGAAGAAGTTCCATGTAAATATTAAAAGGAAACAAAAGCACTTGTTCATCTCAGTGTCTCTGTTTCTCTTTTGCCAATACTTGGTAGCCTGTCGACAAGGTTTTTTTTGGAGCTATAATTTTTTTACTCTCTTTAAATTCCATTTTGCTGTTTAGTGAGGGTAAAATCTAAACCAAAAAAAAAAGAAATGAAAAGAAAAACTTTAAAATACATTTAAAAAAACCTCAGCTAACAAAAGTATCTGCAGAAATAGTTACAAATATGTGCAACTACCTTCTTCTCACTTCTCTTAGCGAGATCCAAACCAAACAAAAATAACATGAGTCAGAGTACATGTATATGTATATGTCTGACAGAGAGAGAGAGAGAGAGAAGGAGAAAGAAAAAAAAAGGTCATGAGAGAGAGAAACTGAGGGAGTTCATACCCCTTAACTTCTTTGCGCAGAAGCAGGTACTCCATCAGCATATATTTTCTACACAAGAAGTATGAAATTCTAATGTCTGGCTTTATGGAAAAATCAAACACCATAGGAGGAAGAGTGCAAAATTATTAGGCAAACAGGGGCATTCTGTAAAATCAATGACAGTTAAGGGAAAGAAGTTTGGAATGCCTTGCATTGTATGATTTTTTTTTATTAGTTTGACCACAGTGAGACATCTAGGGTGTATTCAGTCAACCAAGTGGCCTTAACTGCTGGGCACATGTATTTGCATGTGTGCTTGTGTCTGTCTGCCCTTCACTGAATGTGAGGGGGGGCATTAAATACTTATACAACAATGACATATACTACAGCAAGTTTAAAACATTATGGGGAACTATCTTATCAACAATATAAAAAATGTAGCAATTAAAAAAAGCAAACACTAAACAATTTAACATTCTCTAAGCTCAATAATGCTCTCCAGGGTGGGTATAATCTGTGAAGCAATGCCCTTCCAGGGGTTATAAGGCCTTTCGCCTGTAATGTTGCACCTCACAACACACATGGGTGGATGTTATTTCCCTGATAATGCCCACCCTGTCAGGCATTATTGCTTGCATGTATATAGCAGCACAATACTTTTCTGGCCATAGCCTTCAGATGGAAACAGATAGTATGAATATATAGTTATTGCCCTTTTTTGCTGGTTCAGTCAACAGATGGCTGATGAAGAGGAGCTCTAAACTGATCAAGGCTGCAGGAGGGTCTGCTTTCCATGTACTCTTGTGACATAGTGTAGAGAATGATTCAGAGTCTTAGGACCCCTTTCAGAGGAATACAGCAATACTGAAACGCTATTGTTCCGGTGAACAGGGGAGATATAGAGGCAATGATGTTCTAGTACACACATGCAAGTATCATCATAAAACAAAATGTGCCATTCACATTTCTTTAGACTGCCTGTAGGCCAGGACATTTAAGTTGAAAAGCACTTTCTGCTGTTAATCAAGTATGACTGTGATAAAACAGCTGCTGGATACACTAAACTTCAGTTGAACACAAAATGATACATTAGCAGCATGTATAAAAGTAAAAAGCAAAATAAGTTTGATATGGCTATGGGTTCAACCATGAATGCCTTATGGGCAGATAGAACCATTTCTGAGGAACTGGCAAGGAAACAGAAATCGGTGCTTAGTATGTTTGAGCTGCACATTTCCACAGGTTACTTAAGTGCTTTTCCTATATATAGTTATCTCCATGTGTAGTCGTGGTCACATTATTTGTGCATATGGGTGACGTCTAAGGATCCTCTCCTTCAGATTCCTCTTCCTACTTCATGTTTTGAGCTGCAGTCACTTACCTTTCCCTTTTTATAGCTATGAACCATGATCATTTAAGATGGCTGGTCCCAAATGCAGCTAAACATGAGTATCTGTAACATGAACTTCATCATTATTTTACTGTGTAAACCTCTTTAGGGGAAGAGGAATTTTAACGTAAGGAGAAATGGCTGGTCTCAAAACACACATTAAAGCTGGCTTCCATTGCAAGCACATTGATTTTGCTGCTGCAGCTTCTTCTGTTAACAATTACAGAGGCACATGGGAAGTTAAAATGCTGAACAGCACCTGTGTGTTACTCTATTGCATTCTGTTCTTTGATGTACTGTGGTGTCCGACATGAATCCTAAGGATTTAAGCACAGCACATCCTCTCTAAACAGTTATAAGTAATTATAGGCAGCCAAAGCGTATGTATCTCATGTACTGTGAATGGAGTGTATTGTGTAGAAGTCAGAGTGCAAACAGAAAATGAACATGTATTGACTGTTATTTTACAGTGCTCCACAAATATAGCAAGGCTTCAACTTACAGAGTTAATACTGCAACTAAGAACTTGTGATGTTATTGATTATCAGAATCCTAACAACAGAAAACCAATGCTGTTTACATGAACACTAATGACACGGTCACTGCAAACATGTTCAGGATTGTTGAAGGCTGAAGAGCTTATCAGAAGAGGAATCAGGGTATAAGAAAAGTCTAAGTGCCTAAATTTACTCAGGAAATTTACTTTCTCACTTCAAGTACTTTGGATTCAATTTCTGCTGCAGGAGGGTTGAGATATATTGGAACTGCATGCATTTCAAAAGTCAGACATGATGTCCTACAGGAGAGAGACATTTTCAAATACTTAACCACAAAGAACAATACACTGCAAAGACAGCTTCCTATAATCACAACCTGCACAAAAGATACACACACATTCATCCAAAAATACATAAGAATTCATACAAAAATAGGGCAGAGCTGCAACTGGTTAAACTGAAAGCAAAATCATCAGTTTAGTCTCATTCAAAGTTCACTTCTGCCAAATCAGTTAATATACAAATGTACAGAGCATGTGTGTGTGTGTGTGTGTGTGTGTGTGTGTGTGTGTGTGTGTGTGTGTGTGTGTGTGTGTGTGTGTTTATATACATCTATATATGTATATATATATATATATATATATATATATATATATATATATATATATATATATATATATATATAGGTGTATTGAACAATGTCTAAACACTCATTGATGCAAAATAAAAATAAAAGGTCAACATGGAACTGTGCAAGTTGTGAGAGATAACATCAGAGCATGAAAGCATAAAACAATATTTTTTGAGGGGGGAAGGCCCCTGATTATATATATTCAAACTTTGAAATCACACAATACTGGGGAAAGGGCATATTTCCCAACCACATTAAAGTGATGGTCTCACACAACTGTCAAATCACTGTTTTGTTCATCAAATTCTGTTAACAGCTGTTTTATGGTCGATATAAGTGATGCCTCTATATGTAGATAGATAGATATATGGGTATATGGCACTGTATTAACTGTGCACCTACACCACCACACAGAATCCTGATGTGAAAACATTGGAACTACAAACTTTGACATGTTCTGTGCATGTTCCATGGATTACCCTGGAGCAGAGCAAACCGACTACAAGTATTCTTGCAGTAGGTCAAGCGCCTCCGTACCCCCACCCCCCTGCTAATTATATATACTAACTCTGAAATCGCACAATCACTGGGGAAAGAAAAAATTCCCATACCCAGGAATTGTCAGTCTCGCCCACTTGTGGTTCGTCTGTGTGCATTGTTCACATGTGTCGACCAAACAGGTGCCGATGTAGTTTGGGTGCACAATCAATCCAGTGCCCTACACCCATATACATGCACATATGTCTGTGCATCATTACCTATAGACTGATGACAGATGTATGTTTGTGTATACGTGTGTGTGTGTGCGTGCGCATGCGTGTGCGTGTGTGCATGTGTGTGTTGATTAAGCCTGTATTTTCTTACATAAATTACACTGTAAAATATCATGAAAGTACCAGACAGGAAATTATCAACCTGTCAGTCAGATCTCAGTTCAATTGTCTGGGAAAAGTATGACGTGACTAAGGAAAATATGTGGAAGCCTGCAAGTCACAGCCCCTAGACAACATGGACCTCCAGAAGGAAAATCATGCCGTATGAATCTAATAAAACTTCTTCAGGTAAAAAAAGGCATTTAATCAGAAATTACCCTTAGGTGTAGCCCAAACAGACTTTGCCAAGGCCTTTGGAACTTCCATACCGGAGGCCAATGTACAAAGTAAACAGACTTGGTGTAGATCCTAGGATTGTATCATAGATAAAATACTACCAAAGAGCAAGAACTGAGACAGTAATTATAAATATGAGTTCCCTCTGATGAAATGTCAGCAACTAGTGGAGTGCCTCAGCGGTCAATCCTGGTTATAGTCCTTCACTATATATGACCTTTCAGATTGCTTGGAAGGTAAAATTAATATATTTTCAGGTAACAGTTATGAAACAAAGGAAATACAAATGAGGTATACAAAGTGTCACATGTGCACTGTAACATATGTTCATATTTAAAAATGCTTCCTTGGGAAAATACCTTTTTCATGCCTGAAGCAGTAAATAAAGATCACACATACTGCAACTTTGTATTTGATTTATTTAACATTTGTTTACTGGGAAAGTCCGACTTGGAACAAGCCAATTTTCAGCAGAGGCCCTGGGAGAAACGCTCCAGATGCCTGTCTTTTCAACATGGGAGGAAACCGGAGCACCCAGAGAAAAAACACACAAACACAGGGAGGACATGCAGACTCCACACAGAAGGCACCTCAGCCAAGAATCCCAGCTCTGAGAATTGAACCAGAGAACCTCTTACTGTGAGGCGACAATGCAAACCACTGCAACACTGCACCGTCCAATTATTAATTATGATTTTATATATATATATATATATATATATATATATATATATATATATATATATATATTGACATTGTAACATTATATTATATAAATTATACACAAGAAACTGGCAATGAGATTGATGGTAAAATTTGTTCATAAAAAAGAGAAATGATTCTCTGGTATAGTAGGGAAAAAAATAAAACCTTGCTCTGCTGACCAAAATGGCACAATGGCAGTTGAACAAGTAAAATATTCACCAAGAGGTGATTATAAGTGACTGTGCATAACAAAGATGTTCAAAGGTATTTATATTAGAGAATTTCTTACGCGATTTGAATTTGGGCCACACACACAACTGATTCTAGAGATACTACGGAACAATTTTTAGACAACAGTAAATAAAAGGCTTTTGAAATAACATGTAACCATGTGTTAGACTGGGTGAACTTCAAAACATCAAGTACACAAACGTTGAATGGCTAAGATCGATCCAGAAAGATCAAAAGCCAAATCAATGAAAAAACAAAGCAGCCATGCTTTATGAAGGGGAGCAAGCTCCCCTGCACACCCACATCCCCCTCTAATTACGTATACTAACTCCAAGATCACTCTACAGTGGGGAAAAGGCAATTTCCCTGACTCCACTGTGCCCAATCTTGCACAGATTTAATACTGTCGGAAGCGATCACATGACTTTTGATTACTTCTGTCAATGTTAAACATGTTCCAAATTGCAAATTGTCAATCATGTGGGCTACTCTCATTAGATTTGGCAGCATTACTAAACACAGCAAAACAGCTTCACTCTAAGTTTTGGGTTTACACTGATGGGAAAGAGTTTTCAGGTATTTTAAATAAAAGAGCTGTCTTTCATTACAGTCATTCAGAATGCTTGACTTTCTTTTAAGACTCTCCATTATAATTTATTTTGCATTTCTTTGTGATGAATGTGGTACCTCTGCAAAGCCTGAAGCCTGAATTTTGTTTGGTAACATCTCCATCAGTTCCTGAACCCCCCCATTAATAATAATTTAGAAGTTATGGCCTCTTTAAGGAATATTTGCACCTGATCCCAACTTCTCATCCAGTGGATTATAGACACACCTTGCCAGCCCTAATTGGCTGAGATTGTAGCCATGACCACAACACAAAATGACTATCCAAGAAGTGTTTAATAAATAGCATGAAACATGACCTGTCTGGTTCACTCAAATCACTTTTCAACTGCAGCCTTCAGTCAGGCTTTGTGCTCAAGGAATGGAAGATTGCTACAGTCATTCCCTTGCACAAAGGAGGTCCAACCACTGATCCGGGTAACTTCAGGCCTATAAGTTTTACCAGCCTCATATGTACGGCCATGGAAAGAATCATCATGGACATGATAAATGAGGACATAAGTAACCTGCAAAAACTTGACCCATCACAGGTTGGATTTGTTAAAGGAAGATAATGCCTATTAAATCTGGTGGACTTGTTTGATAGAGTCACCAAAGCACTGGATAAGGGTAAGACTGTGCACATAGCTTACCTCGACCTGGCCAAGGCTTTTATTACAATACCCCACTCAGGCATTATAGACAAGCTCACTAATTTAGGCATAAACCCTTTTATCACCCACTGGATAGCCAGCTGATTCACTGATAGAACCCAAGAGGTCAAAACAGGTGAGGCCACCTCCACCAAGAGGCCAGACACTAGGGAGCCCCCAGGGCTTGGTACTGGGCCCACTCCTTTCTAGCATCTATTTCTCTAAATGGAAGCAAATGCTGAAGGTTTATGGCTGACCAAGTCTGCAAATGACTGCAAGCTGGGGGTTATCATTGACTCCACTGCCGACACTTACATTCTTCAAAAAGGTCTATTTCTGACACTAGCAAATGGTGCCAAAGCAATGGTCTGAAACTCAGTGCTAAGAAATGCATAATTGTACCCTTTGGGAAGTCAACCATCCCAGCTAATTACCATATTGATAATACGCCACTAAGAGTCAACGCAGTAGTCAGGGATCTGGGTACACACATAGACAGTAACCTTATTTTCGACCACCATGTGGCCATAGTGGTGAGCAAGTACTTTTATGTTGCACAACTTATAAGTAAGGGTATGACATCTAGGTCCAAAGATGTCATTATCCCACTGTACTCTGCCCTTATCAGACCAGTCATAGAGTACAATTCTGCCTTTGGTATGTACTTGACCATGCGTATGCAGCAACTAGATCGACCTCAGAGGCTCCTTACAAAAAAGAATACAAGGTATAACAAACCTGCCTTATGCAGAGTGTCTTAAAGCATTTCCCCTGTACTTGGTCTCCTACAGATTGCTAAGTGGTGCCTAGCTTAGAAGACATCCACAAACTGCACACTAATGAATCTCCTACATATCTGTAAGTCAAAGAGTACCAGAAATACAAGGTCTAGGGATCTGAATTTTGTCTGGGACTTAAACAGAATATGCTTTAGAGACAGATATGTGTCCTAGGGACTGCTCTTCCTATGGAACAGGCCTCCCATCCATGTGAGTTTGTCTATTACCCAATTTAAGTGCAACCTAGACACGTTGATGGGGAATAGGACATTTAGACTTGGCCTTTATAAATGCCTGGCCCTTAATGTCCTATTTGGATATAGGACATCATTATTCTTACAGGAAAATTTGCCTAGGCTTAGAAAGCCCCCCCGAGTTGCTAGCCTAGTAACAGTCTATGAATCTTCCAGTCACAAAAAAGATGTGCATCTCTGCTCAGAATGTTATCAAACATTTGTAAAGTTTATAAAGCTTTCTTTCTAATTCTAACTTCTGAAGTAGTGGGTAAGTACAGTCTTTTTACCTGAGCATTGCTTTCTGTCTTAATGAACCACTGAGATATAGCTGCTGTAGCTTCCAGTGATGACTTCAAAAGAACTCACTAATAGCTAGGTGACCTTTCCATCTAGAAAATTGTGCTTCATTACACCAAGACATTTTCTATCTCTTCCTGCAATCAAAAAGGATTATGATCACTGAACAAGGCCTCAATAACTTTTAAATGGCTTTTTCATCTGCAAAACTTCACTCCATAGTTACAAACATTGAACAATGTCTCAACAGGTACTAGGTGATCTCATATACAATTCTCTACTTCATTATACCAAGAAGATCCATGCATTCTGTGTACTCAGATACAACTGGGAGCAGTGAACAAGTTTTTGGCAATGGCTGTAGGTTCATATGTTAATGCTAGGCAGTTGATCCAGGTCAGTCATTTGTAACCTAGCCAGTACAATTCCTACTATAAATTATTCATTTCCAGAAGGGTTTGTGAAGCAAATCCAGGAATGTAGTTAAATTTTCCTATCTGTTCATTTAGGTTGTGTTTGAAGAGTGTTGAGGAGTTACTTTGTTTAATGTGAAGGGGAATTCTATTCCAGTGAAGGGAAATTATTTGGAATAGGAAGCTATTTCACCAGCAGGTTCTATTTAAACTGCAGTACAAGTTTAAGTCTCTAGTATGGATGTTTGTGGTGTCACACGTTTTTTATTGATAAAAATTTTATTAAGATCAAAACTAAAACATACAACTGTTATAAAATAATTGAAAAGATTTTTTGATACAAAAACAAGAATAAACATAACTATTTACAAAAGTGTTCACTACCTATGGATGAAGTTTGCTATTTAAATAAAAAAAAAAATGAAACTAGATTCATTTTACTGGTTTACCAGTAGATCATTTATACTTTTCCAATAATTGTAAGTTGATGTGTTCTCTGATGATCTAACTCTAACTGTCATCATTTCAAATTTAGAGACTTCCACGAGAAAATCTTTAAAGTTTTGAAAAGAAGGGATTTGAGACGATTTCCAGTTTTTAGTGATTTCTTTTCTGGCAATGGATAGAACAGACCACAGAATTTAATATTTTTTTGAATTTACACAATTTGGGAGTGGAGTGTTAAACAAAATAAGTGATTTATTGTTTGAAAAATTATCTGTAAAAATAGCTTGTAGGAAGTTATTGATGTCATCCCAAAATTCCTTTAAAATATGACAATCGTAAAAAATGTGTGCCCAATCCACATTAATAACTTTCTTACATCTCCAGCATAAAATGTTCTCTTTAGATATCGTGTTGACTTTAAACGGAGTAAGAAAATGATCTGTTCAAAAATCTCCAAGTAAAAATTCTCCATTTATGTGAGGATGTAGTTTTACAAGCTGATTGGAGTATACATAATTGATCATTATCTAAAGGATAAGAATTATTAATGGTAATAAAAGATTTCCATTAATTTTCTCAATGAATATCTAAGTCTGATTTTATTGATTTGTATATGTGAGAGAGACTAATTTTATTAGAGTCATTCTGTTTAATGAGAACCATTAAATATTGTATTAGCCTAGGGAGTATTGTTTTAGTTGAAGAAGGAATAAGATCAAGCTTATCTTTGATATATTTCCTAGCTTCTTGTAAGTCAAGCCATGAGGATGAATCAAAATTATTCTCTTCAATAAGAATGTTAAGTGATTTTTAACTTGTTATTATTCATCATTTGATACCAAACTAGTAAATGCTTTTGTTTAAATAAATACATTTTATGATAATCTGTAGAGAAGATGATATTATGAGTACAGGCTATAGGGAAAATAAGAAATATCCAGTATTCGTATGATTTGTGTCTAAGAATAAAGTTTCTGAAAGATTTCAAAATTAAAATTATGTAGTTGGATCTATATAATTGAATGTAATGATATGAAAAAAATTCTTTCAATCTCCAAATAAAAGAATTATTTATTAAGTTTAACATATTAATTTCAATAGTATTATTAGGATTTTGAGATAAAGAATATAATCTTTCCATTTAGCTGAATATTTACTGTCTATAAGAAGAGTAATAGTTTTAATTACAGATGAAATAGCATAAAATTCTAGGTTAGGCAAAGCAATACCACCATTATCCCAGTTGAACATTTGGATAGATAATGCAGTTCTAGATTTAATTGGATACCAGAGGAACTTATTAATAAGAGAACTGAACTTTTCAATTACTATATGGGTGGGGGTATAGATATAGTCTGTATTATATACAACATTTTAGGAAGTAAAACCATCTTTATAAGTGACAACTTTTCTTCCATTGAGAATCTTATTTTTAACAATGAGCTTGTTACACATTCTATTATTTGAATACTTTTGTTGACATTTATTTTTAATGTATCTTTTAAGTTATTAGAAATAATTTTACCTAGATATGCTATTTGTTGAGTTTGAGGTACATATTTCTTAAAATTATCTTGTATGTTGAATTTTTTTTTGACCAACTAAGATAATTTGTGTTTTATTATGATTAAATCTAAAACCTCAGTTTTTCTGAAACGTATCCATATTAATAAATAACTCTGTCAAGGTAGGATTTTTACCCCCCCCCCAAAGTAATCAAGATGTCATCTGCAAACAGTTGTATTTTTGATGTTTCATTAAAACCCAAATCATAACCTTTAATGTTAGGATTATCCCTGATCAGATTAGCCCATGGTTCCATAATTAAGGTAAATAAAAAGGGAGATAATGGACAACCTTGTTTGGTTCATTTTTCAATAGGTATAAATTGTGAAATATAGGAGCCTATTTTGACATATGCTTGACAACCAGTGTAAAGTTGGGTAATAAGATTTATACATTTTTTTTTGGAA
Organism: Protopterus annectens; assembly: GCF_019279795.1. Taxonomy (NCBI): domain Eukaryota; kingdom Metazoa; phylum Chordata; order Ceratodontiformes; family Protopteridae; genus Protopterus; species Protopterus annectens. Next base: position 273,453,652 of record NC_056729.1, on the reverse strand, counting down.
AAGTTAAGTTCTCCCAGTAGAATAAATAAATAGTCCCAGTTTATTGTGTCGAATGCACAATTTATTTCTAAGCTAATTATAGTTAGGTTATTTTTAAAGTTCTTAACTGATTCTGTTAAGGTTAGTATTCTCTTAATGTTGTCATATGTGTTTCTATTAATAATAAAGCCAGTTTGATCAGAGTCCACCAAACTAGGAAGGAAAATTTTGAGTCTATTTGCATAAATAGACATAAACATTTTGTAATCTGTATTTAATAAAGAAATCGGTCTATATGAATTACATTTGTAGGATCTTTATCCTGTTTTAGAATAGGAGTGATAAAGGTATATTTCCACGATGGTGGAATTAAATTTTTAGTTTGGGCTATACTGAAAACTGAGTGTAATATAGAGAGTGATTTTGTAGGTAAAATTTTATAAATTTCAGGGATGATACCATCATTACCCAGGGCTTTGTTTTGTTTTAATTTCTTAATTTGTACTTGAATGTCATTAAGGGTTATTTGTCTGTCTAATGATTCAACTTGTTGAACAGTTAACTTTTTTTGTGTTTTTATTAATGAACGACTTTATATCAGTTATGGGATTTATTAACTCAGTAGACTGATTTAGTTTAGAAAAAAACTCTCTAAATTGATTTAATATGTTGTGAAGACCAGAAACCTTTTTCTTTTTTTTTTTTTTGTGGTGAATAAAGTTCCTTAATGTGATTAAATTTATTCAATCTTTTAATTTTGTTGGCAAGCATATTTATGGATCTAGGGTTTGATGAAAAAGTTGCAACTTTAAATTTCTCTAAACTAATCTTTATCTTATGATCTAAAATCTCAAGATACTTCTTATTTAAAGAATCGATATTTTTTTAATAGTTTTATCTTCCTTGTTTTTTTAAAGGAGTAGATTCAAATTATCAAGTTTTGTTTGAATCTCTTTTAACTCTTTATCCCATGTGATTCTTTTTTTTATACCAATCAATTATCTTACCATATAAGTAGACTTTCATTGCATCCCATATGAAAATTTCGGAAGTGTCTTTAGTGGTATTGAGTTCGATGAAGTTTTGAACTTCTGTAGATATGAAGGATTTAAAATCATTCAAATTAGAGATGTAGACTGGAATCTTCTTTATCTGAGCATTATATAATGAGTAAATAGATAAGTCAAAGATTATAGAATTATGATCAGAGAGGGGACATGCAATCACCTTAACATTAGACAAAGAATCAACTAAATTATTAGAGATAAAAACTCTGTCTATTCTTGAAAATGAATTATGCCTGTGAGAAAAAAAGTGTAGAATAGTGATTTAGTATCTGCATAGTTATTTATATCTCTCAAACAAAAGGAATCAGTAAATTCTTTTAATAACCTGGCAGTGGATGAAATCCTCCTATTTTCAGTGAAGGTAGAGTCTTAACTATCAAAAATACAATTAAAATCACCCGCTAGAATCATGTTGCCTTTTGAAAATTGAGTAATGTGTTCTATATGTTGCTGTGCTTTTTAAGTCCAAAGTCAGGAATCCAATATAGGTTAAATAATGTAAATATTTTACTATTAAATTCTATTGTGACAGATGCTACCATGCCTTTATTATCTTGGTATGTATCTATTATTCTAGGAACAGGGAGTCTGTTATTCCATAGTATTGCAACACCTCTTTTTTTAACATGTTCAGAGCTAACTAGTAGAGAGAAAGATTTAGAGTCTAATTTGGTAATGTCATCCGATACCAAATGGGTTTCTTGTAAGAATATCAGTTGAGAATTTTGAAGTTTAAGATATTTAATTAAATATCTCCTCTTGTTTGGATTGTTTAAACCACTCACATTAAGTGAAATGCAATGTAAGGAAGTCATAAATTTAATTGTTTGCATAATAATACATTCTAACTCTAAGTGTTATTAGTTGTTTGCCTGCTAATATATAAGAGATAGATATAGGGAACACAACAATAATTTTGTAAATCATATAATAAGGTAGTAAAACCAAAGATATGTTTAAATAGTGGTCATTTATATGAGTTGTAGTGAATATCAATAACGATATTTTCAAAAATATATAACACAAACTATTAATTAAGAAAATCCCCCAAACCCTTCTGGAGTTAAAAACTCCTAATTTGAGTGACATCAGTCACTCAAATTGTCTTTCAAACTAGCAGCAAATTACAGTCAGGAACTGCCTAATTATGATCTTAAATGTATTAATACAGTATGACGTAACACAAATCCAATAAACCATTTATTAGTGGTATATAGTACAACGGTGCTACATACTAGAAATAGGTAATGAATACCAATACCTGTCTGTTAATAGATACTGTAGTGTTTGTAGATGCATAGTAGTGAGATGTAAAGACAGTACAAGAGTAATATAAATAGAATATTTCTGGGAATAATAAAAAAATTATATGACACTAAAGACTAGTCAACTACCTTCATTATATTCTATTTTACTCTTCCACTACCTATAACATGTTACCACATTTCACTAAGACCACGCTCTGAAATGAATTGTAAGATATCATGAAGCGATGAGTCAAGAAAAATAGGTTAATTAATGTGGTAATTAATAAACAACATTAAAATTATCATTCTAAAAAAATATAAAAAGATATTTCAGATAAACTGTATAAAAGACAATGCCATAAAATGTAACTGTTGTATCACTTACATTCTAGAAACAAAAATAAAGACAATACCATAAACAATAAGATACTCAATTATGTCAGAATAAGTAGAGAGATGAAATGGCTTTGTTACTAAAAAATTAATAATTTGTTATGTAGTAAACAATATTACAGTATGCAACATAAGACAGATACATTAATTATTATAATATAAAAATGAAAAAAAAAACAATGCTTGTTTCTATTCCCTTTTTCGTCTTTCCTCCTCCCTCCCTTCCACTTTTAAAAAGCCATGTAATTAAAACTTATATTGTTGAGATACGACAGTATGTTAGCAAGTTAGTATTTCTTTTTTTAAACTCTACTTTTCAAATCTTCTTTTTTATCTCTCATTCCCCATCCTTCCTTTTCCTTTAAAACAAAAAAAATGCATAGCAAAACAATAAGAATGGATTATAAAAAGTATTAAAACAGATAGTGACAATAAAATAAGCAACAGTTCAATTTTATATGTATATATAAATCATCAAAGTCCAAGAATAATCAATACTTGTGAGACTAAATATAGTACCTTGCTATATGGATCTCAAGTTTCTTTAGTTTTCCTTCTTGCACTGTTCCTCATGACATTCTACTGTCCTTTCTCTGCTCTTCCTCTAACAGTTCTGTGATGGCTTAGTATCGATTTTTAGATCAAAATTATCATAATGTGATGAATGAGTGACAGAGAGGTTGATACTAACAAGATGACATTCAAAAGTTGCAGACGACAGTAAATAAGTATTGTTCTGATCTTCCGTTTAGATGAATGATAAATCATACATTGAGTGCTTCCTTAAAGAGGTCGGAGTGCTGATGACGTCATTCTGCGTCGGAAAATCAACAAACAGCTGATCTTTAGTCAACAAACTTGAACAGCAAGCTGGAAGCTGCAGCGGAAAAAAAGGTGAGCGAGACATGCAGAACAATGTCCAACAACTCCAGGAAGTGCTCGAGACATCACAAATACATCAAGAGCAATATGCAAATGTCGCCGCATAAATCAGATCCAAGCACTAATACACGAGATAGCAAAATGAAGCAAAAAAAAAACAACAAACAAGTAAACCCACAAAGAATCCCACAAGAAAGTCCACGGCCAACACAAGATCTCCCCAAAAACAACGGGACACTAAAAAGATAGCGTCCATCAAGCAAATCTAACAAACCCCAGTGTATACACATAAAAACCCATACAAATAACTCTTCCAGCAATGCTAACCCATCAGCATTATACCACAGCTAAAACACAAACTAGCCAAGACCCACAAACCTTAAAAAAGGAAGAATCACTCAGACTGAAAAAAACAATAAAAAGTAAGAACCAGTACACCACAAAGCATATAGCCTGCTCCAACAGTCTGAATGTAACTGTAAAATAGCAGCGTAACCAACCAAATAACCACTAGTTGCAAAGGACAAGATATAGACTGTCAAACGCAGGAGAACATAAATTCCTTCTATCTTATATGTGAATAAATTATATCATGTGAAGGAAATTCTATGTCAAGTTAATGAACTAGATACTAATATTATTAGATCATAATGTAACTTGAGCTTAATAACAATTGAATATGAAGCAAATAGCATAAAATTAAGTAGTTCATAATACAAACCAATGAAGAAGGAAAAAATGCAATTACAACACTCACCTGTTGAACCATTTTCATCTCACAAGACTTCTGGGTTATGTAAAAAAAAACAAAATAAAATAGAACTCAAGTCATTTATTTCTTTTTTAGTTTCTTTTTGTGGTCTAGAGTTTTCCAAGAACCATTTTCCACTAATCTCTTGAGGTTAGTGGAAGCTCAGTCCATATCATCTATTTTATCCAGGATTTTATTTGATTTTATATATGCGATGGCTGGTTCTAGTTCATCAAAAATCTTGGGACCGTCTTGAAGAAAGATTTTTAGCCTTGCTGGAAAAAGTAAGTGTGTTTTAATTTGTGTTTTTTTAAGTTCTTTGAGTAATGGCAAGAATAATTTCCTTTTGGCTATTACTGAAGAAGAATAGTCATTGTCAAACCAGATAACATTATCTTTAAATTTGATGGGAGATTTGGACCATGCTGTCTTCAGGACAATTTCTTTGTCACAAAAGGACAAAAATCTGACTATGACAGATCTTGTGGTGTTAGCTTTATTAATTGTTGATGAAGACAAAGATCTATGAGCCCTTTCAATTCCATATGAAAGGGCTTCTGGAAGCTGCAGGATCTCTGGTAACCATGATGTTAAAAATTTCTCCATATTATTATCTTCCACATTTTCCGGCAACCCAAAGATTCTGATATTGTTTCTTTGAGATCTGTCCTCTAGATCATCTATTTTTGCTGACAGTAAGGAGTTTTGCTTTAAAAGGCTTTCTTTTACCTGAATTCTAGAGTCCATGTCATAGATGTTTCTATTCCATTTATTTGTTCTTTTTGTTGTCTAAGGTCTAGATGAATAGTTTCCATTTGTTGAGAAAATTTTTCCTTAAAGTTTTCCAAGTGCAGGTCCAATTTGTCTATTTTTGTAGAAAGAGATCTTAAATGGTAGAAAGTTAAGTTTGTAGTTCCTTTTTTAAAGAGATATCCTGGTGTGAAGATTTAGAGAAGCTCATACTGTTGACTGGTGACAGAGACTTGACTCTAATATTTTGACAGGAAAATATAAAAAAAAATACAGAAATTGAGATACTATCTAAAATGACTTTAAGAATAAACTAAATGTGTAAAAAAATGACATATTAGATAGATATTCTCAAATTTTCCTGTCATAAAAGACATGAAAAGGCAGAGCTGACAGAACATGCTGCTCATCCTTAGCCATGCCCCCCTCACATGTTTTTTTGAATGTAGAGAAGGTCATTCAGGACAAGTTCATTTGAGGCCTTGTAAGCTAGGCAGATGTCTCACTGCCGGACTCTATATGGGATGTAAAACACATATAGAGATAGAGCTTTAAGGCTTTCTGCATAGGTGATATATCTCAGGTGTTTGATTTTCATAGGAAGAAAGTGTTGGGAGTCTTTCAAGCAGGATCAAGTGTTTGAATAGGTACATGACAAAGGGAGCTTAATATTCAAGTGCATGCCTAATTAGGGAGACAAAAGACAGATTATAACATCCATAGAGCTAGAAGTTATGGTTATAGTGACACGGCAATTGAAGGAGAGCTCATTTTCCATGAAAGTTCCTAATAACTCTATCGACTTTGGGGGGAATGACTTCTATGTGGTAGATGAATGCCTGTCCATATTTTCCAAAAAGACAATGAAACTACACTCTTTTGCATTTAGATCTAGACCACAATCCTCAGACCATTTGTCTATGTTAGTCCCTCTTGAAGGATCTGGGCGTCCTCTGGAGATTTGATGATAGTTCCATGTTTACAATCATCTCCAGATCTGGTCACCCAGAGACCCTTTACTTTCACTTGGACATTAAAGAAATAAATTAAAATAGGTGCAGCAGAGAATGCCTTCAGTCCTAATTTGATGAGGTCTGTATGTGAACCAGCTCACTTTCTGATAGGCAGCATATGGATTTATTTTTAGTCTGATTAGTTTGTATATATTGCCTGAGTGTGAGAGGATAACAAAAGTCTTGGCCATGTCAAGGTACATGGTATCTACAGTTTTTTCCCTCAACTGATGCTTCACAAACTTTTTCAGACAAGTTCACTATTTCAAGCAGACAGGATCTACTCTTTACATACCCATACTGGTCTGGGTTGAAGAATTGTATGCAGTCAATTTAATCAGTCAATATCTTTGTTTAGGAGGTCAGTGATGATGTGCTTCATTGTGTTGCAGGCAAAGCTGGTAAGGTTTACTGATCTATAGTTACCAGTATCAGTGGTAGGGCTACACTTATGAAGGGTGATGACTGCAGTTGGACTGCATACCTCTGGTATGAAATCATTTGAGGCTGAAGTTGAACAGATGCAGAAGTGGGTCTGTGAGAGTGTTTCATGCAGACTAGAAAATACCCCAGGACATTATCAGGCCTGAGAGAGTTAGTGCTTTTTACCTCCAAAACAGACTTAGAAACTTGCTGGGGGTGCTCATTAACTGAAGTGTAGACAATATATCCTAACAAGGGGAGAGGTTTGAGCTAAATCTATCTGCTAAGATGTTTGCTATATTCTCAGGGGGTAGTGTTGGTGCTATTGTTAAATATCAGCTTGGTGCAGCACTCAGTAATGTTCCTTTGATTCCTAATGCAGTCAAAGAGGGAATTAGAGTTGCCCTTGCTAGTGGTGGCTATTTTCAGTATGTACTTAGTTTTGGTGGATTTGATTTCATTTTTGAGTTCTTTGCTTAATTTCTTTCTTGATATTAGCCATGGAACATGGTGTTTTTAGTTTGTTCCTAAGGGTGAAGAGTTTTGTTTTTGTTTTCTTATATAGTTTATTTATAGCATTGTTCCACCACAGGCAATCATTCCTAAATCCACCTTTGCATTTGTGTTGCATCAGAACTGATGTGTCAGCGCAGACATTGAGATGAGCCTAGAAACTCAATTCAAATGAAGCGATGATTGCTACTGGGTTATCAAAGGAGAGGGGGGATTCTGATGATTGACAGATGGATAAGATGAAGTACTAAAAGACTGTAGCAGTGTGCTCTTAAATTTGGCTTCCCATGGCAAAGCATAAATATTGCAACAGAGCTTCACTCCATTGCACTAAGAAGGTTTCATCTCACTGTACAATCCAGAATAGTGAAGCACACTAAACACAGTTTCAGCAATTGCTAGACGGCCTTTTTGATCAGCATAACTACACTCCAGTATACCATGAAGGTCACTAATGTGCAATAGGGAGTATTTGGAAACAGAGACAAAAGTATAGCTTCTAAAATGAGCTACCATGTCTATGTAGAGAACAAAGAGCTAACAGAATAGTTCAAATACATAGTTTTAGTTTTGTTAATCCATTTACTTTCAGCAGTGTTGCCTTGTTATACTCAAATGTTGTTTCTGTTTAATTTTAGCTGGAATCTGCTCAAACATCTCCCTTCTTTCCAAGCTGTGCAAACTCTCACCTCTGCTGTAGTCATCTGCTAGGTCACAACCCTAATCCTGAGTACTTGCGAGTGGAATTTCCTTCATTAGGGAGGAGACTCCTCAACCAAGAACCTTGATTATTTTCTGACCCCAGATGAACTTGGAGACTTTGGGGTCTTTTACTGTTTCAAGATCCTAATGGATTAGCAGTTTGTCTAAGCTCTCTTCCAAACAGCCCATACTTTGAACATTCTCAAGTAACAAACTCTGCCGCTGTCTTGCATCATTTTTCTGTGATCACAGAATACCAGGGCCTTCTCTCACATGAATCTAGCTGTGGAGGTCTACCCTCTTGTGGTGGCTTCTCAGTCCATCTCCTTCCCTGTCTTTGTTATGATAAATTCATGATTCCAAACTCTGGAGGTCACCAGTAATAATCCATTTACATAAGGCTTATCTGGCTGAACTCACTTCCTGCTAATTTTCATTCTGCTTTATGTAAAAAAAAATAGAAAAATCTAGCACTTTCAGTGTTATTACTATATATCTGACTGTCAACATGGATTTTATTTTAAGAAAACCCAGCAAAGCTGAGAGCAAATCCACAAAGTATAAACACAGAAAACTCCCAGTACAGAAGGCAATATGTCAAACAAGGGCAATACACCAGCAGCTGTAAAATGCAGGAACTTTATTAAAAGGTGAGCGCTTTGGCAGTGAGAACCACTGCTTCTTCAGACAACCAAACAGAACAACATTACACATTTAAATAGTTAAACAATTAATATATTCTCCAATTAAAACAAGCCCTCATTCAACACAATTAAATAACTGATTAATTAAAACACCTAACTTAAAGTGCAAACCACAGCAGTGCATTCATAAACATTACTTCAATTTCTTGGCATTAAGTGCAGGTTTCAGGACAACATTGTCATTGAGACCATACCCCCTGTGTGAACCTAATTGCAAAATCCACTGTAACTCAATATTTTCAGTTTTATTAATGATTTCCCCTAGTCTTGAGCCAATTTCCACAACATGCAAAACCTGAAAAACAAAAGTATGATTACTGCCAGCCTGAATAGTATGCTTAGCCAAAGCACTGAAAACAAGCCCCTTCCTGGTGCAATATAGATGCTCTCTTATTCTCTCCCTCAACCTACGGTTGGTCTTCCCCACTTACAATCTGAAGCAAATGACACAAAGCGCTACATAGATTAAATGTTGGGTATTACAGTCAGCCCCCGCCCTTATTTGCCACAGCCTACCCATCCCAGGGTGCTTAAAAAATCTGGATTCATCTATGTACTCACAATAGGCACAAGAGCCACATTTAAGGGTCCCACCCCAGCTTCCATCAAGTTTATATCTTCCAGGATAGCACAAGTGCTGCTTCAGATTCATTTTGTTTCTAAAAACAAACTTAGGTTGGGGTCCAACAAGCATTGCAATACATTGATCAACCTACATAATAGACCAATTCTTTTTCAAAACATCTTGTATCACTTCAACATCCTGGGAATAGGTCACAACCACAGGGATATATGAGGGTTCCACACTTAATCTATTAGGACACATTGCCCTGTCCGAAAAATAGAGTTTGGCCCGACCACCCCTTTCACTAAGCACATATCTCATTCTGTTTATACCCCCTTGATTCAAAGGCTTCTCTCAAAGTCTCCATTTCTAAACAGAGGTCAGCCTCATCACAGGACAAACTACCCTGCCATTAAATGGGAAAACTACTCGGGTACCAACACCTTTTCCTAACGGTTCTTAGAATTCATAAAATCCAATGCCCTGGATCAACTAATCGATTGTCCCACCAGGGGCCCCAATATCCTAGACCTGGTCATTACCAGCATGGGAGATAGATGATACAGACCAGTGGTCACCCCCTCATTGGTCAGGTCTGACCATAAGCTAATCACCCTTGACATCCACATCCCACCCCCACCCCCCAATAAGGAAACCTCTGTAAAAAAATTCTCCAAAGCCAACTTCATGCTACTCAAGTCAGAAGTGACAAACTTCATGACACCCATGCAGACGGGAGCTGAAATTCGACTGCTGAATCTTACACTAAGGCACTGTACGAGCACATCCACTCGTGCATGAATCATGCCATCCCAAATAGAACCAAGATGCTCTCCTCCAAAAAAAGGAAGCCAATCTGGTGGTCTCCTGCCATAAATAAACTTTACAACAAAAGGAAGAAACTGTTGCAGAAAAGAGGAAAATCCCAGGATGCAAAAAACTTCCTTACCAGCCTCAGTAAGAAGCTGACATCCCTCATAAAATCCTCCAAAGCTATTTACGAAAATAAAATTGCTAAAGATCCCAAAGACAACCACAAGGCATTCTATAGTTATGTCAAGAATCTAAATGGCAATGCTCAGATCTGCTCTGAGCTACAACAGAATGGCAGTAAATATACTGATCCCAAGGGTATTGCCAATATCCTGGCAGATCGATTTAATGCCAACTTCACCTCCTTCTCACACCCTAAAGGGCCCATCTCAATACCAAAAGATTGCCATATTCTGGTAATCATGGCCACACAGGTAGAAACAGCACTATCCAAAGCTAAGAATACAGCATCCATGGGACCAGATGACATCCCGGGCTGTGTACTACATAAACTACAAAATAAACTGGCACCTCACCTAAGTGTCATGTTTAATCATAGCCTCACCTCAGGCTTTGTGCCCACTGAGTGGCACACAGCTACAGTTATCCCACTCCACAAGGGGGGATCCAGCTTGGATCCCAGGAACTACCATCCCATCAGTCTGACGAGCCTGATCTGCAAGGGCATGGAACTTATAAACAAAGACACTGGCAACCTTCAAACACTGGACCCCACCCAGTTTTGGTTCGTGAAGGGCCGATCTTGTCTCCTGAACCAGATTAACTTCTTTGAATCAGTCTCCAGAGCTGTGGACGAGGGTAAGGAGGTCCACAAAGCCTATCTAGACCTTGCCAAGGCCTTTGACACCAACCCCCACTCTGGAATCATAGATAAACTTACTAAGCTGGGCATAAATCCCTACGTCACTCGATGGGTTGCCAACTGGCTTACTGACAAAACCCAGACTGTAAAAATAGCCGACTTCAAATCCAGCTCCATACAGGTGACAAGTGGAGTACCTCAGGGTTCAGTCCTGGGACCGCTCTTGTTTAGCATCTACTTCTCTGAAGTACAGGCCAACACTAAGGGACTCTGGCAAACAAAGTTCACAGATGACCGCAAACTGGGAGCCATTATTGAATCCCCAAATGATGTGGATATTCTACAAAAGGGCCTTACAGAAACATATGCTTGGTGCCAGAGCCATGGGCTCAAGCTTAATGTCAAGAAATGTATAGTTATCCCCTTTGGGAAAAAACATGTACCCGTGAATTACCATATAGGTGGCAGTACATTAAACACTGAAAGTGTAATGAGAGACTTATGGACACAGGTGGACAGTGGCCTCACCTTCGATAACCATATTGCCACAACAGTCAGGAAATCCTTCTATGTGGCACACCTCATCACTAAGGGCTTTTCATCCAGAAAAAAGGAAGTAATTGTCCCACTGTACTCATCCCTCATTAGACCCATTATAGAGTACAATGCCCCATTTGGTATGTATCTCACAAAACATCTGCAACAGCTGGAAAGGCCACAGAAATACCTCACTAAAAGAATCACAGGCTTAAAGCGATGCCCTATGCTGACCATCTAAAAAAACTCCAGCTATACTCTGTGGCATATCGTCTACTCAGAGGTGATCTCTGCTTAACATACAAGGCCATGTCAAACCCTGAGCTGTTGGACATGCTCCACTTAAAGAAATCCCACTCCCTCAGTGCCACATGCTCCAGGGATCTAACCTTGTCATCACAATGAACAAAACATGCTGGAGGAATAGGTTCCTGACCCAGAAACTCCCCATACTCTGGAATAGACTGCCCATACATGTCAAGCAGAGCGCCTCCTTGGCCCTCTTCAAAAGAAACCTTGACAATTGGAAGGAAGATAGGAAATTCACCTCTGGGATCACGTCAGTCACCCTGCTAGACAGGGGTCCAGGGAAGTAAATATTGTGGGAAGAAATATCCAGGGAATTGTTATGGCTAGGCTTGTATAGGCCCTAGGGCCAATAGCCTAGTACCAGCCTATGAACCTATATATGCCTAGCCTGCCCAGTCAAGATATTAGAAAATATTAGAAAATACATGCTGAGGATGCATGCTGTCTCTATGAAGAAAGGAGGGAACATAACATTCCTACCTGTGCAATTTAGTATAAAATCTCTCCCCTTCTCTAAGTATGGTCACATCTAAAAAATCCACGGACAGGGAAATGTGTCCTAATAGACTGAGTGTAGAACCCTCATATATCCCTCTAGTCTATGTAGTGCACTGTGTCATTTGCTTCAGATTCTAAGTGGGGAAGACCAACCATAGGTTGAGGGAGAGAATGAGAGTCCATCTATATTGCACCAGGAAGGGGCTTGTTTTCAGTGCTTTGGCTAAGTATACGATTCAGGCTGGCAGTAATCATACTTTTGTTTTTCAGGTTTTGCATGCTGTGGAAATTGGCTCAAGGCTAGGGGACATCATTAATAAAATGGAAAATATTGAGTTACAGTGGATTTTGCGATTAGGTTCAGACAGGGGGTATGGTCTCAATGATAGTGTTCCCCTGAAACCTGCCCTTAAAGCCAAGAAATTGAAGTAATGTTTATGAATGCTCTGCTGTGGTTTGCACTTTGTTAGATGTTTTAATTAATCAGTTATTTAATTGTGTTGGATGAAGGCTTGTTTTATTTGGACAATATATTAATTGTTTAACTATTTAAATGTGTAATGTTGTTCTGTTTGGTTGTCTGAAGAAGCAGTGGGTCTCACTGCGAAAGCGCTCACCTTTTAATAAAGTTCCTGTATTTTACAGCTGCTGGTGTATTGCCCTTGTTTGATGTATTGCCTTCTGTACTGGGAGTTTTATATGGATTTTATTTTAGTCATGGAAATGGCATAGTTCTCCAATAATGCACATGTACTGAACTTAACCATAGTGTTGTTGTTGTTGGTATTTTACTTCATGACTTGTTAATGGCATTTTGTTAACTTCTTCCAAGCAAACTGTCAGCCATTGGACTCTGCTGAGAATGCCCAGTGGTTCATCAGCTATTCTAAAAGCAAATCTCAGACAAGATAATACCACCTTCCTTCATCTGCCAGTGCCCATAAGTATTACACAGGGTTCTGTCATTGGCCATGTCTGTTATTTATAACTGTGACTGACATGGAAATAACATGGTGTTTCCAGCTTAACACAGCACACAGCATTGCTCCATGCAGACTCTTCTTTGTATGTTGACCAAGGGAAGACTTCATCTTGGATCTAATGCTTTTCAGGCCTAATTAGCACTTCAGTCTTTGCCTAATCACTTCCAAAGAAAATGCACACTGTTTTGGAATAACCATTATCTTCTCTAACCACTCCAAATAAATTTATTGCTCCAGTGGAATGCTGACCTATTCAAGTAGTAAAATCTGCTAAGATTCCTGCAATATTTAGGACAGTGAACTTAAGTCTGATGTCATTTCAAAAATTTACCAGACATTTAGAGTGCTATACAGGGCCAAGACTTTTAAGACTGACTTCTCAAAAACAAATACAACACGCTTTCCTGCTGGCTGGTCTCCTATAAGCTTCCTGTGTACTAACTAATCTTCCTACAAGCAACATACATAAACTTGACCTATCCTATAACCGATTCACATGCTTCGCAGCTAGTTCTGCTGTCTTCATTGCAAAGCCTTAAATAACCTTAACTGGCTTGAATTTCCTGACTATATGAACCTCACTCATCTAATAATGGCTCATATGTTATTATATTCCAATGAATGCCAATAATTTGTCTGAGATACTAATCTGGTATACACTTTCCAGTTATTTTTACGTCAATGATGCCTCTTTAACAGGCAAAAGAAAATCTGCCTATGGTGTCAACATAGTATAACATAACTTAAGAAATTTTACTTCACATACAAAAAACAAACAAAAGAAATCCAAGAAATTAAAAAAAAGAAATCACGTACCAAAATTTAGAAGATAAATGTTTTATTTTCCCTATCGCTTCAGCTGATAACTTTCGTTGGGATGACAGAATTTTTCTTCCATCCACAGGATTCTTTTTATACTATCAAATTAATTTCTTAAAAAAATTCTATCACTAATAATGAAAGATTAAATTTACATTAAGATTTAAGGAAACACATGCACTTGCTTGTCGCAATCCACATCAGCTGAAAAAAGAAGATTCTTGCAGGTAAAGGCAAATCCTTTGCTCACAGTGAATGCTCTCAGTGAAAACTATAGGAAGTTGTAAAATGTTATCTTCCAGCTTTTGGTGTGTGATTTTTTTTTTTTGAACTTATGAACACTTGCCTTTGAGTAACACTTTAGAATGGTCATCAGGTTTCATCTCACCCATAAAAAGCATTGTAATGGTGGAGGTCAATTTAGTAAATAAATATTCATAAGTATTCTGTTTCTTCTTCAATTTTTGTACCTCTTTCCTGTTGAACTTCCACCCTATATCCTATTAGCTATCCTTACACACCACCACATTCTCTGATTCAGTGTCCTGCACATTTGTGACTTCTGACTGTTTAGAGGTTCATAGGTGAATACTAGACAATTAGTCTACAGTCCATTACAAGCTTAGTCAATAACCCATATTCACAAGTTCCCTCCATCCTCAAGGAGGCAATACAGGATAGACTGGAGGAAAATTTGAGGCTTCCCATCCAATTACCTAGGTTTACCTTGAAGGTGGCATGGTCTTACTCTGCTGGACACATGGTGAAAGTTTGTTGCAGAGGTGAGTGATATATTAAGATATATATCTAGCATGTCAGTGTGTCTTATGTATCTGTTGGTGAAGGTTTAGTTGCTTTAACTAGGTATTTGAGGAACCATTTGTTTTGTGAAAGAATAGAAGGTCAAAAAGGGTTGGATTTTTCATAGCTGGAAAGGCTTGACACAGATCCCGTGGAGGACTCTGTAAGAAAGGAATACAGAGAGAGGGCCGCCATTCTGTCCTGATAACTAAGAATTTTGAGGCCACTAAGAATTTTAAGGCCATTATCTTTTTAGTCAGAAACCTATGAGGTCTTTGAAGTAAATTGATATGCTTATACAGAGTGTTACTTGTTCAGACCATCAAGAGGTGTATTGAGGATGGACAAGGGAGGTAAAGTATGACTGCCCCTGGAAAAGCTGAAATTGTCCATAATTTTTACTCCAAAGGGTATAATTAAGCTCATATCTAATAAGTTATGCTATTATGAGTTATACTGCCAATCTTATAGGAGTGTGTGTGTGTGTGTGTGTGTGTGTGTGTGTGTGTGTGTGTGTGTGTGTGTGTGTGTGTGTGTGTGTGTGCGTGTTACTCTAACTTGTTTACTATAACCCACTCCACAGGGATTGTGCTGTATATTTGCCACGTGCTTACATTTATCAAGAATATGTGGTTTACTGAGATGAATACCAATTTTTATTATTAAAGTATTTGTTGTTGTTGTGTTCACACTGGTGTCACAAATTTGTTTCTGTATTCAATGTTCAATATGGATAATACACTGTTTTGCTTGTTTTGGCCATTAATGTATAGTTGTCAGTATGTAAATATTGTACACGTGGATTTATTTAACTGTTGTTTACCTACTGTTGACACAAGCATCTGTTTTCCTCATTTACACTGTATTCTGTATGCATTCCAATGTCTGCATTTATTTCTGTCTGTAGAAATTGTACTTATGTTTAGCAAGTTTTGCTATTTAGTCCTGTTTGGCTGTAAATTCTTCTCTGGACCTTCACTGTAAATAAACTCTCACCAGTTACACCTCCTTGTCAACAAACCCAGTTCGGCTTTGTTAAGGGCAGATCTTGCCTCTTAAACCTAGTTGATTTCTTTGAAACAGTTACCAAAGCCATAGATGAGGGCAAGGTAGTCCACACAGCCTACCTGGACCTCGCAAAAGCCTTCGACACAATACCCCACTTGGGCATCATAAATAAGCTTACCAGCTTAAATATCAACCCCTATATCACAAGATGGGTTGCAAACTGGCTCAGAGATAGAACCCACATGGTCAGAATCGCAGGTGCCATGTCCAAATCCAAACCAGTTACAAGTGGCGTCCCACAGGGCTCAGTTCTGGGACCTCTCTTGTTCGGTATATACTTCTCTGAGGTTCAGGCTAACACGGGGGGATTATGGCTGACAAAGTTCGCAGATGACTGCAAACTGGGGGCCATAATCGAATCTCCAGCTGACACAAGCATCCTCCAAAAGGGTCTCACAGAGACGGATGCTTGGTGCCAGAGCCACGGCCTCAAGCTAAATGCTAAAATGTGCATAGTCATCCCCTTTGGGAAAAACAAGGTGCCCACAAATTACCACATAGGTGGTAATCCATTAAGTACGGAAGAAGTAATTAGAGATTTGGGGACCAACATAGATAGTAATCTCTCCTTTGATAATCATGCTGCCAAAGTGGTTAGAAAGACCTTCTATATAGCCCACCTTATCATGAAAGGGTTCGCATCTAGATCAAGAGAGGTCATTGTACCCCTCTACTCATCACTCATCAGGCCCATAATTGAATACAATGCCCCTTTTGGGATGTACCTACCCGACACCTGCGGCAACTGGAGAGACCCCGAAAGTTCCTCACCAAGAGGATCATGGGCTACAAACAGATGTCCTATACAGCTCGACTAAAGAAACTCCAGCTCTACTCAGTTGCTTACCGCCAACTCAGAGGCGATCTATGCCTGACGTACAAAGCCATGTCAAACCCAGAATTAATGGACATGCTCCACCTCAAAAAATCCAAGTCCCTTAGAGCTACACGCTCCAGGGACCTAAACCTCAGCACAAAAATAAATAGGACATGCTGGAGGGACAGATTCATTTCCCAAAGGCTCCCCTCACTCTGGAATAGAATCCCAATTCATGTTAGACATAGCCCCTCGCTGAACCTCTTCAAGCGAAATTTGGACGCGTGGATGGGAAATCGCAAATTCACCCCTGGGATCTCTCCTGTGTCCCTACTAGACAGAGGCACAGTAAACTAATCTTAAAAGGGTGCCTTCTGTGACCTACTTTACAGTAGGCTAATCTAATAGGGAGGCGGAAGCCAAATACACTCTGGCTAGGCTTATAAATGCCCTAGGGCAGATAGCCTAGTATCTACCTATGAACCTATGAACCTATGAACAAAAACAAATAAACTGGTGGATAAGCTAAGGTACTGTCAGGAGTGTGCCTTTAAAGCTGACTTCTCATGACAATATATAAATATTACAGCAGATGATAAATCTATATTATCATAACAAACCATCTACTTTGTTCGAAGATGTTTTCAGGTGGGGATAAATAATAAAAGCCCTTAGTTTCAAGTGCTTTTTGTTTCGAATGCAAGAAATTCAACACTGTGTGATTATGGTAAGTAGGACTGGGGTGGAAGAGTGTGTGTGAGTGTGTGTGTGTGTGTGTGTGTGTGTGTGTGTGTGTGTGTGTGTGCGTGTGTGCGTGTGTGCGTGTGTGTGTGTGTGTGTGTGTGTGTGTGTGTGTGTGTGTGTGTGTGTGTGTGTGTGTGTGTGTGCGTGTGTGTGTGTGTGTGTGTCTTTGTATTTTAGGGTTAGCTTAAGGGCTAATTTAGGAAGTAGATTTAGTGGTGTGTGTATGTGTGTATGAATGATTTGGTGTGTTTGTGGGCTATGGTTAGAGTTAGGACTAGGTTAGGGGCTACATTTAGTGCGGTGCATGTTTTATGTTGATTGTGTTCAATGGTACTATTAGACAAAGGAACTTCCACAAGTTAATGTATAGGGTTAGGAGCAGGAGAAGGGTTAGGGCTATCATACATGTGAAGGTAAGACATGGACCAAAGCTTTTTTGTTTTCTTTCGAACTGTGAACATTCATTTGTTTTGCATCAGTGTTTGCGTTGTTCAATGAAATGTCCTATAATTATTTTCCCATGACTGAACCATTACCTCAGAATCTTACTAGTTAATCTGCTCATGTGTCTCAGGGAGAAAAAAGTTGAATTGCCTTACAGCAACTTTTCAGTCATTTTAGAGTTCACATACACATGATGTTATACAATCCAAGCGAAGTTTTGTGTGGAAAGTCAACCAACAGGGGTGTGCTTGTTAGTTTTTGATAGATTCTAGTTGAATTCTGATTCAAATACTGAAATTTACAAATCTTAGAAGAAAGTGCATTTCAGGATTACTTTTCTCAGTGTGCTGTATCTTTTAGGAAAAGCTGTTAAGAACGCTTTATTTTTTTTTACTTTATGTGTACATCCTGTGGTGTTTAAAATTGAATGCCTAAGCATTCTAAACTTAAATTGTTTTCCAGAGCAGCATCCATTTTAAAGAAAAATTTCACTTTTTACCCTAAACTTTATTCTTTTACTATCCTATTCCATTTCACTGTCCATCTTCTCCATGTAATGATTACATCTTTCGCCCTATGTCAGTTACTTATTAAACAATTGCCTTACTGAGAACTGTATCAGGATTGCTTTATTTGTGTTGTACATTGTACCATGATGATAATAACTCTTAATATCTAGAATGCATATAACTGTGTATAGACATTTTGACGCTTGTCTGTTATACATTTGACTTTAATGTAATGTTTTTGCATTGCAGTATTGTACCTTTTGTGGGTTTCTTCTAAAAATGGGCTCTACCCACCAGGGCTAATCTAGTCAACAAGAGAAAGAAAGAAAACTTCAATAAAGAAAGAAAGAATGAAAGAAATCAGGTTTTATTCTAACTTTGTTTTACTGCTGAAAAAGGAAAAAAACAAGACAGAGGAGACTAATTGTGGATCTTTCCATTCTCACAAAACACTTCAGGGTAAAAATGTTCAGAACAGTTACCCCCAGTCCCATTTACTGTGACTGCTGGCAGTATGCTAGACAAAGACCTTAACTATGAAAGATGCTTAACTCCATGTTTCAATTTTCTGCCATCCAAAACAGGTTTTGAAGGTTTAGTGTCTGTCTCACCATTTTACATTTTTTGCCATTTGGTTGGATGTTTTCCAAATGTCTGTCATCTATAGAAACAGCTGTCAGATTAAGGAGCATCCGCATTTATGATTACCTTGTCCAACTCCCTTCAGAGGAACAGCTACTGGAAAGCCCAAAGGTTGGAATGTCTTTCTGGATCCTTTATGTCTGATAATTAACAAAAAAAAAAAAAAGACAGACATTATACCTGCACAAGACTTTTTTTCTATTCAGGAGACTTTCCTGTTTGCTAAAGCAAGACAGAGAGAGACAGAGATAAAGTACATTGTGGTGCTATTTCATTCCTCATCTGTCTAACTTCATCTATCAGAAAGAATGTTTTATGTGCTTAAACCATATGTCAGCCAGCAGTATGATGATAAAAATACTGTGATGCATGTGTGAAAATGCCAGTAGTACCTAACAGGTCTTTGGGATCATTCAGAGGATGTTAGATTTTAGCAGCCCAGGCAAATGTAGAAAGGCTTTTTCACATACTCAACCATATTAAGTTTTGACGACTAATGCATCAAAGTTCAGATTCGTGTTCATATGATATCAAGGTCAGTTCAAGGCCTTTGGCATCTCACACAGATGAAGATGTACATTAGTCTGAAGGAAATGCTGATGGGGTACCTAGTAATCACAACATTCAGTTATTACCTAGCTGGTCACAGACAACATCATTGTTAATGCCACAAAAACAAGGAGGGACAAGTACCTACCAGTTATACAGGACAATCATTGATCCTAAAAGGCCAAGGTTTGCCTCTCAAAATCCAACTGACATCTATTCTTCAAAAATCCACTGTCAAACAGTATAAGTCACATTTGGTCATGAATATCAGCTAAAGATTTATCAACTTCTGATCTCAATGTAGGAGACTCCGTAACTGAAAATGATCACTTCTACTACAAAGCACACCTCTTGTGTTATATGACTACTATGTAAGATGTGCTCTTGAGTCTATAGATGGGGATCATATTGATATAGTTCCCCCCAGTCTTTTAACTGAACAAGTTCTTCCATGGGTAAAAAAGGAAGGGCTTATATTATACACCCATTCTGACAGAAACATCACCATTTCACCCCTTTTCAAAAAAACTACAACATAGTTTCTCTACCTCCCTCAGACATTACATTTTAGCTCAACAAAAAGGGCAAGTATGACTCTAGCCCAAGACAGTCTTCTTCTAGAAGCATGAAGTTGATGTTCTGATAGTAAGCAAGGCTGTATTCACCTGATGTGGTCTTATTTCTCCAAAAATGCAGTCCAGAAAGAAATCTTACCTTTCTTAATGGAAATGAGTTACCTTTTGATGTCAAGAAGAGGCTGATATCTTCTGCTCACTGAGCTGGATAGGTCACCTGGCTAACTGCTTCATATGTGTATCCGAGTTCTTCCTTACTCATTCATTAAGGTGAATTGTTCTGCAATGTTAGAACTCCTAAGCATATTTCTCCAGAGGATCTGACTTTTGTTCTAGAAAAGATAAGAAAATCTGTTCAATTCCATTAAAAGTTTGACTTGAACATCTCTTGGAAGCCATTCATCGGACAGGACCGCTTCAGAGAGTACACTTGTGTCTAAAAATATTTACCAAAACACTAGATCTTAAAGAAGAGGTTGCCATAACAGCACATTGTAGAATGTAGGATTACCCACATTGTTTCTTCACACAGCCAGACATTGAAAAAGTAAATTAATCTTTCTTGCAAGGAACCAGTGTGGGCTTTACACTGCCTATGTACTGGCATAGGTTGGTGCAAAGTTCCCAAGTGTGTGTGTGTGTGTGTGTGTGTGTGTGTGTGTGTGTGTGTGTGTGTGTGTGTATCTGCATGCATGTATGTGTGTGTGTGCGCATGCAGGCGGGTGTATGCATATCATGTTGATCCACATTTTCTTTAGAATAGTATGCAAAAAGCCCTACATGAGTTCATTCCACCAGAGTGTGTATAATTATGTCCTATAGAGTGAAAAGTAAAAGATGTACAAAAAAAAACAAAGAAAAAAAAAACAAAACAAAGGCCTAAACGTAGTTTCAAGAAATGTTAGCGTTAATATAGGAGAATATTTTTGAATTTGTCAATTCTCTTCATCTTTGAGAATTTGCATAGTATATTTAAAATGAAGTACTATACTGAAAGAAGTATGGCAACTAAAATATTGTTTTTCAGAACTG
>NC_056729.1:273420200-273427700 GCF_019279795.1 Protopterus annectens | reverse complement strand
TAGCAATAGCAGAGTTTGCCTCAATATTTTGTACTTCCAATGTAGGTAGGGGTACACCCAAAACTGGAGCAAATCTTCCTGTTCTTTCTTCTTTAACCTCTACAATAACTGATGTTGGGAGATCTATTGGGTACCCCCTTGCTCCAAACATACTTTTAATCGATTCACATTCAGTATTAAAATCCTGATCGTCTGATGTCATCCTACTGGCTCTCACCAACTGGCCTTTAACTATTGCTCTTTTTTGAAAATGTGGGTGAGAGCTTGTATAATGCAAGTTGTTGTGTCTTTCAGCTTTTCCTGGTTAGGAGTTGCCACAGCAGAACTCCGGTCTGCTAATGAGTGGCAGTAGATTTTTATGTGCCGAGTTGCCAGCCCTGATGCACAACCTTCAATGAAGGTACGTCCATTCACGCATGTTTCCACACAGAAGACGCTTATAGCTGAGAATCGAACAGGACAACGTCTTACTGTGAGGTGACAACGCTACCGCAGCACCACCACCGCAGTTCAGCTTGTATAATGCAAGTAAGCATTAGAAAATGTGTCTTTTCTAAAAAATTTTGATTTAAAACCTTCCCCCATTCTCTGTATATTTACATCTAAAAAACACAATTCAACTTCATCTACTTTATAGGTGAATTTTAAAAATTTAGTTGTATTTGAAATATAATCAAAAAACTCCATGAATTTTTCCAGGGTATTGTTCCAGAAAAGATAAACATCATCCAGGAAGTGCAAATAGTAGTTCCAGTATTGTTTAAAATTAGAATTGTGAACAATTTTTTCTTCCCAATACAATAAAATGATGTTGGCATATGTATGTGCACAATGGGCACCCATAGCTACGCCTTTAGATTGTCTAAAATATTCCCCTTGGAAGAATATAAAATTATTGTTTAAAATCAATTCCATTAAAGCAAGGCATGTACGAAATACCTTAAAAGAAATATTATTCTTGCTTCCCAAAAACTCTTCAAACCAAACTAAACCTATCTCATGAGGAATACACGTAAAAAGGTCCACAACATCCAAAGTGATACAACTAAAGGTGTCAACCTGATTAAAATTATTAATATGCCTTAAAAAATCCCAAGAATCCTTTAACACATTAGGATGTTCCATCACCACGTTCTTGAGATTTACATCTACATATTTTGCCAGTGGAGTTATTTTGGCAAATTATTCTTGATGCAAGTTCTGCCCCTGGTTTAAATATAATGTTATCCTTGAAACCTGTGCTGAAATTGAGATCAGCTAAATTATAGTATGTTATTATTATAATATTTATATGTTTAAATAATTTTATATATTATATATGCAATCATTTTATGGTTTATTTTAATGTATATATCTTTTAACAAGATGAACATGCATTTAATTTAATTTCCACAAGATGGTGATATTTCATTGTATTTTGGATTCAATTTAGCTTCTGCTTTTGAAAAAACATTTTTATAAGCATTTCAGGTTTGTGTTGGTAATACTTATATTTAACAAAGCAATTTTAACCAAGGTTTATGTCTGAAGTATTTTATATAACATAATATATATACATACATATCTATTTATGATATATACTTCTGGTTTTAACTTTTAGATTCATTCACTTTTAAGGTACATGTGTTTTAAAGCATTTTGCATGTGTAATTGAATTTGTTCACTCATTGGTTCATTTGAATTATATTAGTTTATTTATTCATCAAAGGAAGAGAGGTTAGGTATCTGATGAAGTTATTGTGACAAAAACGTATGTGGATTAACTTTACAGCGTTATTGTACTGTTGCTTGTGCTTTGCAATTTTGTTTGCTGTGCTGTGCTGCTGTGATTTAGCTTACTGTGGATTGTTTTTGTGCTTGTTCATTAAAGCAGTTGTCCGTTTTGCTGAGCTCTGTGTGTGCCTTATTTTAGGTTTTTATAGATATATATATATATATATATATATATATATATATATATATATATATATATATATATACATATATGATTATATCAGGAATGGTCAACATGTTAAATGATCAGCATGAAAACACTGACTAGAACATGGCGACCATTCATTACATTGACAGCACTACGCAGCAAAACACAGCATTTATTTATTTTTATTTATTTACATTTGTTTACTAGAAAAGTTCAAATGGGCAATAACTTCTTTTCAACAGAAGCCTGGGAAGAAAAGCCCCAACATATTACATGAAACCCAAAAGAGTAGAATATATCAAATATAAACATTTGGTATAGATTGCCATTTATACAATTACTATATAAAATAAGAATTTTGTAAAGGTTATGATTTATACAAGTATAATACTATATACTATAGGATAACCTAAGAAATTGGAAGATTGTCTAGTGAGAGAACTAAGCTTAATTTGTTTAAATTACAAGAGAGAAAGAGCTGGAAGCAAAAGTGGATAAGAAGGGAAAGTGCATAAATTCAAGAAGGAGACAGGGAGAAAGGGGGGGGGTTAAGAGAGAAAAAGGATTATTAATAAGATAGTGCATCAGAGATGAGAGAGAACTAAAGATTGGTTACTAAAGAAAACAATATGTGAATATGTGTATACAATAACAAGAACTTATATGTATAAAATGTGTAGAGAAAGATAGATTTACAAATTAAAAATGAGTATTTGAAGGATATGTTGTCTGGTAGCAAAATAAGTGGGTATGATTTTCAGTACTGGATGAAGAGATGGTACTAAGGTAGGGGAGAGGGATAGTAGGTCAGAAAAAATGAAAAATGATTTTAGCTGGAGGAGGTGAAAGGAGAGGAGAGGATGGTTGCAAGAAAGTGCGTAAGAGATAAAACTGGTTAAAAAATGAAGTTGGGGTGAAAGAGAAAACTGTGGTCAGAAGATAAAGGTGAAGTAAAAAGAAAACTGGATTACTCGATGGGAATAGCCTGTTGCAGAGCATGAGAACACATCATAATGTCTCGCTGAGATTAGGGACTTTTGCCTGTCGTAATTGTAGTGCACGTAGTAGCATTTCAATGGAACATACATTTCCACATCCCAGACTGGATTTTATATTTGTGCCTCATCACTACATGGATTGCACAACTCAGCATATAGTTTATTTAGCTACATGTGATTCATGTTTATGTTTTATGTAGGGAAAACTAATAAAAATCTAAGAGATAGAATATTGAGGTACTTATATGACATTAGGAAAAGAGATGTAAAAAATGCATTGGCAAAACATATATTAGAACATCCAGGGCACAGTTTTTCTTTTAAGGGACTTCAGCAGATATACCCTAGTATAAGAGGGGAAAATCTGATAAATCTAACTGAAAGAGCTGAGTTACATTGGATACTCAAGCCAAAAGCTGATAGATGTCCAGGACTTAATGGCTGTGTTTCTTTAAAGCTAGTCTTGGAGGGGCGGAAGATACATTAATTACTGTGGGCATGCTAATTGTTTGTCTTGATATCGTGCTTCAAATGTTCTTTGTGATTGCTTCATTTTATTATAAATGTACTATTTAAGCAGTTATATATTGTTTTAATATTGTAGACTGCGGTGGTGGTGCTGCGGTAGCGTTGTCGCCTCACAGTACGACGTTGTCTTGTTCGATTCTCAGCTAGAGTGTCTTCTGTGTGGAGACATGCGTGAATGGGCATACCTTTGTTGAAAGTTGTGCGTCAGAGCTGGCAACTCAGCACGTAAAAATCTACTGCCAATCATTAGCGGACTGGAGTTCTGCTGTGGCGATCCCTAACCGGGAAAATCCAAAAGACACAACAACAACAACATATTGTTTTTATATTGTATTAAGACCTGAGGAAACATTCTTTTTAACTTGAAAGTGCTTGTCTTTATATTAAACATTTTCTGCCTATTGCCGTGGTGGTCCTGTTGTTTATTATCTTTTATTGTGTACTTCTTGTTGTTTGCGGCTTGGACATTTATAGACCATTCGTTCAGTTTTTCTTTTGGTCTTTGTACTTTAGAAGCTTGCTTGAAATTGCTACAAATCTCACATTCTTCAAAACTCCGGGTAAGGCCTGGCCAAAACAGACACATAAAATAAAAGACTTTAGTGGCAATTTTCTTACCACATGAACATTTACCAGATTAGCCACCATGGCTAGACTATCTTGGATCCCATAGAAAACCAAAAATGGAGAATGATGATGTCAAAATGAATATTTAATAACTTTATATAGAAAAAATGGAGTTTATGCGGCAAAAAATGCATTCTGTCACAACCAAAAAGTGCACTCAAAATGGTGAGAAGAACTGAAAAGAATGTGGATCAGTGTGGGATACATATGTGGGAACCTTGCACTAATCTACATCACTAACTAACCAGTATGAGGCCCTCATTGATTTTTCAGTGGAAGGATACCACTGCTTTTATCATTTCAGGATAGAAGAAGACACAAATAAGGTGGTGAGTCCAAATGTTATGATTTGCTATACAGTGACACTCAAAAAGAAGATTTATAAATCATGATGTGTACACTTTACCTCCATCTACAGATTTCTGGGGGAAAACTTATACCTTATGAATTCTAGAGGCATATTTGGATATATAGTGTGATATCAGAGAGTAAGACCAACTTATTCTTCCTCATCTGGCACAAAGGTGCCCCAGTGCATAAGCAGATCTGTACTATACCCTTCTATGATTCATCTTGCCCTGGTTAGGATTATTTCTACCATTTCTAGTGGGCATTTAGCAGGGGTATTTCCAAAATAGTAACCTAGTTGCACATTCATTTATCCATCCATCCATCCCCAAGTCCTTTTTCTATATTTTCATTAAACATTATAAAATTTTCTGTCCAAAGCATTAGGGAAGTAAAATACTGACTCACGCTTCCATCCATATATTGGTTCATAAACCTCTCTTCTACACATAAGTCATGATTGCCATAAAATGAACTGAAGGAATTTTAGTACAGAGGTATGACAAAAATCATCATAACATTTTATAAATTACTTCATCTTTATCTTTCTAGTGGTAGAACCTTTGTTCCTTCCTCTTTCTTTATTTTCTAATATTTTGTCTACTGGGTTGCCCTGAGGCTTTCTTTTGGTATAAGTACAGAGTACATCTTTGTCAGAACTGAGGCAATATATAACCTAAAAAGCCTACTTTTGAATTACAAGAGTTTATAATCTGGCTGTTGGAAAATGTAATCCAGCCTCGACTAGTAACAGTTAGCAAATATAGTAGTTTGCTCATGGCTTTAGCCTGAAGCTAGATATGTAGTTACTTTCAATTGCTTGTCCTGACAGAGGCATCTATTGGGCTGACTGTCAGATGTGGAGGTGATAGCAATGACTGGCCCATTGTTGGTGCTATTTCTCTCATTTTAAATTCTTGTGAAACAGTTTTTATTTTGCAGTTACTCCTCTGGAAGTCTGGAAGATTGTTCCTCCCAACTCTTGAGACAGGAAGTATGTTGCTGCAGTGTTTGTGATTACTACCTCAGGCAGCTAATTAGGACTGCTAAGGAGGGGGCCATACTCCATTTCTTGAGAATATGGGACTAGATGTAGTTGCCCCATTAATGGGGCATAATCCACAAGTCACTATTACTAGAAGGACAGGAAAAGAGGAGTATGTTAACTGCTACAGTGAGTTCCCGGCTGCTGTGGTTAGTAAAAGCAGTCACTGCTATGCCGCTTTTATACCATCTTTTGCTAAAGCATGATTTCTGTCATTCTAGACATTCAAAGTACATGACAGAGATTTATTTTTTCTTGAGGTTGACACAATCATTTATTTGGATCCTACAAAATAGAAACTTTTACCACAAGGGTGACTACATCTGTGCAAACTAGCACACAAGCAAGTAAGCGTGGACACATTTTATAAAACAGCTGATTCAAAAGAGCTATGCTGATGGAGTTGCTGAACACAACTACAGACAGCATCTGTAAGGAGTAAACATTTAGAGAAGCCTAGGCCACAGACCGCTAGAAGGAAAGAAGTTAAACATTTCTGTTCCACACGCTAGGAATTAAACAATATGTGCTGAAGGAACATCCTAAAGGGTTTTATAGACAATTACTGACTAGTACCTTTTGCATATCTCTGCAGCCATTATCCATGATATAGCAATGTTTTTTATATATTGCAGTATCAATGCAAGTTCCTTTGCATTATCTGGAAAACATTATAAAGTAAATGTCAATCAAAGCAAATTTATTAGTGGAGATAAGCAGACAAGAACAAATATATAATGCCTCTGTAAGTCTGTGTCCATTATGAAGGCAGAGTAATAATAGTAATAGCCCTTCAGGTAACCATAGGCTTCAAGTGGATGACTTTGGCAGGACTTTTGAAAAAATACAGAGGTCAGTGGACTCTTAACTGTCGACCCTGTTTTAAACTGTAAAATACTTCTCTTGACTGAGCTGTGCAACAGTTTGTGTGGTTCACCCCTTTTAAAATAAATACATGATTTTTTTTCACTTTACTGATAAGTACACACCATGAACATCCCAGCAGAGAAGCAGAGGTCTAAATCTTTGGTTGTTATGTACCATTTGTATGTATATCCATATGCAAGCATGAAATATTTTCAAAGACTCCAAACTTCCCCCAGATCATTCTTCTTCAAATAAAATTAACCAATCATTTTTCTAAAATAAAAAAAAATCAAAAGTAGAAAAATATAATTCTGAAGTAATTTTTTCTTAATTGTTTAGTCTTGGTCCAACAAATAACCACCAGGTGAGTAGAATCCTGTGCCAAACAAACTATAAAATGGGTACATAAACAAGATTTTCAGGGGCCAAGTTAGAAAATAGATTAGTACATAATGTACTATAAGGAAGGCACTCTCTTTAGACTCAGTTCACATCCCTGTCTCAAATATGACATACCCTAGTATTCATAAACATAATGCACAGAGGTGTACAAGCTGGGATCATAGATGGATCATGGCAAAGAATGTCTTTCCTTCTAAATGGCACACAGGAAATCATGAGACATAAAGTGGGCCTCCCATTCTACAGACACTCCTACTTACTGTGTTAAACTACAAAGAAAAACCACCTCAAATCATGTCACACAACTGATTTAAAAACAAAATATTTAACTTTAGAAGAAGTCAAAGGATTTTAATAAAATAAGTATTTTTCATTCTTCATTAACTATAGAACTTCATCAGACAAAAATTAGCCAAATCTGTGTGATGAAGTTTTGTAGCTAATGAGGAATGAAAGCACTTATTTTTATTAAAATCCTTTGACTTCTTCTGGTGTCCACATTTTTTTAACTTACTGTGTTGTGCTTCTGGCACTGAAGTCTAGCACAGTGCATAAAACAGATTGTTAATAATGAAGTGCCATTCATTAGGCATGACAGTAGAACTAGGGTCATTGCTATATTGCTATACTATGGTAATGACAGGGTTTAATTCTTTGCATGTTCTTACCCACTGGCAGAAACTTGACAGCAGCACTGTGAACAAGTGCAGAAAAGTGTGGTTGTCATAGCAGCATTGACTGCATCATGTGTGGAGGTGCAGTAA